>NC_069500.1:651102489-651250508 GCF_027579735.1 Bombina bombina | reverse complement strand
AAAAAACGTTTTAAAATAAAACCGTTACTGTCACTTTAAATTTTAAACTGAACACACTTTATTACTGCAATTGCGAAAAAACATGAAGGAATTGTACAAAATTCACCAAATTTTCACCACAGTGTCTTAAAGCCTTAAAAGTATTGCACACCAAATTTGGAAGCTTTAACCCTTAAAATAACGGAACCGGAGCCGTTTTAACACTTTAACCCCTTTACAGTCCCTGGTATCTGCTTTGCTGAGACCCAACCAAACCCAAAGGGGAATACGATACCAAATGACGCCTTCAGAAAGCCTTTTCTAAGTATCAGAGCTCCTCTCACATGCGACTGCATGCCATGCCTCTCAAAAACAAGTGCGCCACACCGGCGCGAAAATGAGGCTCTGCTTATGCTTTGGGAAAGCCCCAGAGAAATAAGGTGTCTAATACAGTGCCTGCCGATATTATAATATCAATATACCCAGATAAAATGATTCCTCAAGGCTAAATATGTTTTAAAAATGAATCGATTTAGCCCAGAAAAGTCTACCATCATTAATAAGCCCTTATGAAGCCCTTATTTACCATCGTAATAAACATGGCTTACCGGATCCCATAGGGAAAAATGACAGCTTCCAGCATTACATCGTCTTGTTAGAATGTGTCATACCTCAAGCAGTAAGAGACTGCACACTGTTCCCCCAACTGAAGTTAATTGCTCTCAACAGTCCTGTGTGGAACAGCCATGGATTTTAGTTACGGTGCTAAAATCATTTTCCTCATACAAACAGAAATCTTCATCTCTTTTCTGTTTCTGAGTAAATAGTACATACCAGCACTATTTTAAAATAACAAACTCTTGATTGAATAATAAAAACTACAGTTAAACACTAAAAAACTCTAAGCCATCTCCGTGGAGATGTTGCCTGTACAACGGCAAAGAGAATGACTGGGGTAGGCGGAGCCTAGGAGGGATCATGTGACCAGCTTTGCTGGGCTCTTTGCCATTTCCTGTTGGGGAAGAGAATATCCCACAAGTAAGGATGACGCCGTGGACCGGACACACCTATGTTGGAGAAAGTCGATTCGTATGAGATTCTGCTAAATGTGAAGACTGAGCAAGTACCAAGATATCGTCCAAATAAGGAAATACCACAATACCCTGTTCTCTGATTACAGATAGAAGGGCACCGAGACCCTTTGTAAAAATCCTTGGAGCTGTTGCTAGGCCAAACGGCAGAGCCACAAACTGGTAATGCTTGTCTAGGAAAGAGAATCTCAAACTGATGTTGCGCTGGATGAATCGGAATATGCAGATATGCATCCTGTAAATCTATTGTAGACATATAATGCCCTTGTTGAACAAAAGGCAGGATAGTCCTTACAGTTACCATTTTGAATGTTGGTATCCTTACATAACGATTCAATATTTTTAGATCCAGAACTGGTCTGAAGGAATTCTCCTTCTTTGGTACAATTAAGAGATTCGAATAAAACCCCAGCCCCTGTTCCAGAACTGGAACTGGCATAATTACTCCAGCCAACTCTAGATCTGAAACACATTTCAGAAATGCTTGAGCTTTCGCTGGGTTTACTGGGACACGGGAAAGAAAGAATCTCTTTGCAGGAGGTCTTATCTTGAAACCAATTCTGTACCCTTCTGAAATAATGTTCTCAATCCAAAGATTGTGAACAGAATTTATCCAAATTTCTTTGAAAAAACGTAATCTGCCCCCTACCAGCTGAGCTTGAATGAGGGCCGCACCTTCATGTGGACTTAGAAGCTGGCTTTGCTTTTCTAGAAGGCTTGGATTTATTCCAGACTGGAGATGGTTTCCAAACTGAAACTGCTCCTGAGGATGAAGGATCAGGCTTTTGTTCTTTGTTGAAACGAAAGGAACGAAAACGATTAGCCCTGTTTTTACCCTTAGATTTTTTTATCCTGTGGTAAAAAAGTTCCTTTCCCACCAGTAACAGTTGAGATAATAGAATCCAACTGAGAACCAAATAATTTATTACCCTGGAAAGAAATGGAAAACAGAATTTATGTTTACCTGATAAATTGCTTTCTCCAACGGTGTGTCCGGTCCACGGCGTCATCCTTACTTGTGGGATATTCTCTTCCCCAACAGGAAATGGCAAAGAGCCCAGCAAAGCTGGTCACATGATCCCTCCTAGGCTCCGCCTACCCCAGTCATTCGACCGACGTTAAGGAGGAATATTTGCATAGGAGAAACCATATGATACCGTGGTGACTGTAGTTAAAGAAAATAAAATATCAGACCTGATTAAAAAACCAGGGCGGGCCGTGGACCGGACACACCGTTGGAGAAAGCAATTTATCAGGTAAACATAAATTCTGTTTTCTCCAACATAGGTGTGTCCGGTCCACGGCGTCATCCTTACTTGTGGGAACCAATACCAAAGCTTTAGGACACGGATGAAGGGAGGGAGCAAATCAGGTCACCTAAATGGAAGGCACCACGGCTTGCAAAACCTTTCTCCCAAAAATAGCCTCAGAAGAAGCAAAAGTATCAAACTTGTAAAATTTGGTAAAAGTGTGCAGTGAAGACCAAGTCGCTGCCCTACATATCTGATCAACAGAAGCCTCGTTCTTGAAGGCCCATGTGGAAGCCACAGCCCTAGTGGAATGAGCTGTGATTCTTTCAGGAGGCTGCCGTCCGGCAGTCTCGTAAGCCAATCTGATGATGCTTTTAATCCAAAAAGAGAGAGAGGTAGAAGTTGCTTTTTGACCTCTCCTTTTACCAGAATAAACAACAAACAAGGAAGATGTTTGTCTAAAATCCTTTGTAGCATCTAAATAGAATTTTAGAGCGCGAACAACATCCAAATTGTGCAACAAACGTTCCTTCTTCGAAACTGGTTTCGGACACAAAGAAGGCACGACTATCTCCTGGTTAATGTTTTTGTTAGAAACAACCTTTGGAAGAAAACCAGGTTTAGTACGTAAAACCACCTTATCTGCATGGACCACCAGATAAGGAGGAGAACACTGCAGAGCAGATAATTCTGAAACTCTTCTAGCAGAAGAAATTGCAACCAAAAACAAAACTTTCCAAGATAATAACTTAATATCAACGGAATGTAAGGGTTCAAACGGAACCCCCTGAAGAACTGAAAGAACTAAGTTGAGACTCCAAGGAGGAGTCAAAGGTTTGTAAACAGGCTTGATTCTAACCAGAGCCTGAACAAAGGCTTGAACATCTGGCACAGCCGCCAGCTTTTTGTGAAGTAACACAGACAAGGCAGAAATCTGTCCCTTCAAGGAACTTGCAGATAATCCTTTCTCCAATCCTTCTTGAAGAAAGGATAGAATCTTAGGAATCTTTACCTTGTCCCAAGGGAATCCTTTAGATTCACACCAGCATATATATTTTTTCCATATTTTGTGGTAAATTTTTCTAGTTACAGGCTTTCTGGCCTGAACAAGAGTATCAATAACAGAATCTGAGAACCCTCGTTTTGATAAGATCAAGCGTTCAATCTCCAAGCAGTCAGCTGGAGTGAGACCAGATTCGGATGTTCGAACGGACCTTGAACAAGAAGGTCTCGTCTCAAAGGTAGCTTCCATGGTGGAGCCGATGACATATTCACCAGATCTGCATACCAAGTCCTGCGTGGCCACGCAGGAGCTATCAAGATCACCGACGCCCTCTCCTGATTGATCCTGGCTACCAGCCTGGGGATGAGAGGAAACGGCGGGAATACATAAGCTAGTTTGAAGGTCCAAGGTGCTACTAGTGCATCTACTAGAGTCGCCTTGGGATCCCTGGATCTGGACCCGTAGCAAGGAACCTTGAAGTTCTGACGAGAGGCCATCAGATCCATGTCTGGAATGCCCCACAGTTGAGTGACTTGGGCAAAGATTTCCGGATGGAGTTCCCACTCCCCCGGATGTAATGTCTGACGACTCAGAAAATCCGCTTCCCAATTTTCCACTCCTGGGATGTGGATTGCAGACAGGTGGCAGGAGTGAGTCTCCGCCCATTGAATGATTTTGGTCACTTCTTCCATCGCCAGGGAACTCCTTGTTCCCCCCTGATGGTTGATGTACGCAACAGTCGTCATGTTGTCTGATTGAAACCGTATGAACTTGGCCTTTGCAAGCTGAGGCCAAGCCTTGAGAGCATTGAATATCGCTCTCAGTTCCAGAATATTTATCGGTAGAAGAGATTCTTCCCGAGACCAAAGACCCTGAGCTTTCAGGGATCCCCAGACCGCGCCCCAGCCCATCAGACTGGCGTCGGTCGTGACAATGACCCACTCTGGTCTGCGGAAGGTCATCCCTTGTGACAGGTTGTCCAGGGACAGCCACCAACGGAGTGAGTCTCTGGTCCTCTGATTTACTTGTATCTTCGGAGACAAGTCTGTATAGTCCCCATTCCACTGACTGAGCATGCACAGTTGTAATGGTCTTAGATGAATGCGCGCAAAAGGAACTATGTCCATTGCCGCTACCATCAAACCTATTACTTCCATGCACTGCGCTATGGAAGGAAGAGGAACGGAATGAAGTGTTTGACAAGAGTTCAGAAGTTTTGTTTTTCTGGCCTCTGTCAGAAAAATCCTCATTTCTAAGGAGTCTATTATTGTTCCCAAGAAGGGAACCCTTGTCGACGGAGATAGAGAACTCTTTTCCACGTTCACTTTCCATCCGTGAGATCTGAGAAAGGCCAGGACTATGTCCGTGTGAGCCTTTGCTTGAGGAAGGGACGACGCTTGAATCAGAATGTCGTCCAAGTAAGGTACTACTGCAATGCCCCTTGGTCTTAGCACCGCTAGAAGGGACCCTAGTACCTTTGTGAAAATCCTTGGAGCAGTGGCTAATCCGAAAGGAAGCGCCACGAACTGGTAATGCTTGTCCAGGAATGCGAACCTTAGGAACCGATGATGTTCCTTGTGGATAGGAATATGTAGATACGCATCCTTTAAATCCACCGTGGTCATGAATTGACCTTCCTGGATGGAAGGAAGAATTGTTCGAATGGTTTCCATTTTGAACGATGGAACCTTGAGAAACTTGTTTAAGATCTTGAGATCTAAGATTGGTCTGAACGTTCCCTCTTTTTTGGGAACTATGAACAGATTGGAGTAGAACCCCATCCCTTGTTCTCCTAATGGAACAGGATGAATCACTCCCATTTTTAACAGGTCTTCTACACAATGTAAGAATGCCTGTCTCTTTATGTGGTCTGAAGACAATTGAGACCTGTGGAACCTCCCCCTTGGGGGAAGCCCCTTGAATTCCAGAAGATAACCTTGGGAGACTATTTCTAGTGCCCAAGGATCCAGAACATCTCTTGCCCAAGCCTGAGCGAAGAGAGAGAGTCTGCCCCCCACCAGATCCGGTCCCGGATCGGGGGCCAACATTTCATGCTGTCTTGGTAGCAGTGGCAGGTTTCTTGGCCTGCTTTCCCTTGTTCCAGCCTTGCATTGGTCTCCAGGCTGGCTTGGCTTGAGAAGTATTACCCTCTTGCTTAGAGGACGTAGCACTTGGGGCTGGTCCGTTTCTACGAAAGGGACGAAAATTAGGTTTATTTTTGGCCTTGAAAGACCTATCCTGAGGAAGGGCGTGGCCCTTACCCCCAGTGATATCAGAGATAATCTCTTTCAAGTCAGGGCCAAACAGCGTTTTCCCCTTGAAAGGAATGTTAAGGAGTTTGTTCTTGGAAGACGCATCCGCTGACCAAGATTTCAACCAAAGCGCTCTACGCGCCACAATAGCAAACCCAGAATTCTTCGCCGCTAACCTAGCCAATTGCAAAGTGGCGTCTAGGGTGAAAGAATTAGCCAATTTTAGAGCACGGATTCTGTCCATAATCTCCTCATAAGGAGGAGAATCACTATCGATCGCCTTTACTAGCTCATCGAACCAGAAACACGCGGCTGTAGTGACAGGGACAATGCATGAAATTGGTTGTAGAAGGTAACCTTGCTGAACAAACATCTTTTTAAGCAAACCTTCTAATTTTTTATCCATAGGATCTTTGAAAGCACAACTATCTTCTATGGGTATAGTGGTGCGTTTGTTTAATCTGAATAAAAATGGCTTACCGGATCCCATAGGGAAAATGACAGCTTCCAGCATTACATCGTCTTGTTAGAATGTGTCATACCTCAAGCAGCAAAAGACTGCTCACTGTTCCCCCAACTGAAGTTAATTCCTCTCAACAGTCCTGTGTGGAACAGCCATGGATTTTAGTAACGGTTGCTAAAATCATTTTCCTCATACAAACAGAAATCTTCATCTCTTTTCTGTTTCAGAGTAAATAGTACATACCAGCACTATTTTAAAATAACAAACTCTTGATTGAATAATAAAAACTACAGTTAAACACTAAAAAACTCTAAGCCATCTCCGTGGAGATGTTGCCTGTACAACGGCAAAGAGAATGACTGGGGTAGGCGGAGCCTAGGAGGGATCATGTGACCAGCTTTGCTGGGCTCTTTGCCATTTCCTGTTGGGGAAGAGAATATCCCACAAGTAAGGATGACGCCGTGGACCGGACACACCTATGTTGGAGAAAGTAGAGTCGATTTAGAAGATATATCAGCATTCCAAGTTTTAAGCCATAAAGCTCTTCTAGCTAAAATAGCTAGAGACATAAACCTGACATCAACTCTGATAATATCAAAAATGGCATCACAGATAAAATTATTAGCATGTTGAAGAAGAAGAAGAATGTTATGAGAATCATGATCTGTTACTTGTTGCGCTAAAGTTTCCAACCAAAAAGTTGAAGCTGCAGCAACATCCGCCAAAGATATAGCAGGTCTAAGAAGATTACCTGAACACAAATAAGCTTTTCTTAGAAAGGATCCTTAAAGGAAGTACCATCTGCCATAGGAATAGTAGTACGTTTAGCAAGGGTAGAGATAGCCCCATCAACTTTAGGGATTTTGTCCCAAAACTGTCAGACGGCACAGGATATAATTGCTTAAAACGTTTAGGAGTAAATGAATTACCCAATTTATTCCATTCCCTGGAAATTACTTCAGAAATAGCACCAGGAACAGGAAAAACTTCTGGAATAACTACAGGAGATTTAAAGACCTTATCTAAACGTTTAGATTTAGTATCAAGAGGACCAGAATCCTCAATTTGTAATGCAATTAGGACTTCTTTAAGTAAAGAACGAATAAATTCCATTTTAAATAAATATGAAGATTTATCAGCATCAACCTCTGAAACAGAATCCTCTGAACCAGAAGAATCATTAGAATCAGAATGATGATGTTCATTTAAAAATTCATCTGGATAAAGAGAAGTTTTAAAAGACTTTTTATGTTTACTAGAAGGAGGAATAACAGACATAGCCTTCTTAATAGATTCAGAAACAAAATCTCTTATGTTATCAGGAACACTCTGAACATTAGATGTTGATGGAACTGCAACAGGTAACGGTATTTTACTAAAGGAAATATTTTCTGCATTAACAAGTTTGTCATGACATTTAATACAAACAGCTGGAGGAACAGCTACCATAAGTTTACAGCAGATACACTTAGCTTTGGTAGTTCCAGCACCAGGCAGCGATTTTCCTGAAGTATCTTCTGGCTCAGATGCAACATGAGACATCTTGCAATATGTAAGAGAAAAAACAACATATAAAGCAAAATAGATCAAATTCCTTAAATGACAGTTTCAGGAATGGGAAAAAATGCCAGTGAACAAGCTTCTAGCAACCAGAAGCAATAATAATGAGACTTAAATAATGTGGAGACCAAAATGACGCCCATATTTTTTTAGCACCAAATAAGACGCCCACATTATTTGGCGCCAAAAATGACGCCACATCCGGAACGCCGACACTTTTGACGCTAAAAAACGTCAAAAAATGACGCAACTTCCGGCGACACGTATGACGCCGGAAACAGAAAAAAAATTTTGCGCCAAAAATGTCAGCGCCAAGAATTACGCAATAAAATGAAGCATTTTCAGCCCCCGCGAGCCTAACAGCCCACAGGGAAAAAGTCAAATTTTTAAGGTAAGAAAAAATGATTGATTCAAATGCATTATCCCAAATATGAAACTGACTGTCTGAAAATAAGGAATGTTGAACATCCTGAGTCAAGGCAAATAAATGTTTGAATACATATATTTAGAACTTTATTAAAAAAGTGCCCAACAATAGCTTAGAGTGTCAAATTCCTTAAATGACAGTTTCAGGAATGGGAAAAAATGCCAAAGAACAAGCTTCTAGAAACCAGAAGCAATGAAAAATGAGACTTAAATAATGTGGAGACAAAAGCGACGCCCATATTTTTTTAGCGCCAAATAAGACGCCCACATTATTTGGCGCCTAAATGCTTTTGGCGCCAAAAATGACGCCACATCCGGAACGCCGACACTTTTGGCGCAAAAGAACGTCAAAAATGACGCAACTTCCGGCGACACGTATGACGCCGGAAACAGAAAAGATTTTTTGCGCCAAAAAAGTCTGCGCCAAGAATGACGCAATAAAATGAAGCATTTTCAGCCCCCGCGAGCCTAACAGCCCACAGGGAAAAAGTCAAATTTTTTAAGGTAAGAAAAAATGATTGATTCAAATGCATCATCCCAAATATGAAACTGACTGTCTGAAAATAAGGAATGTTGAACATCCTGAGTCAAGGCAAATAAATGTTTGAATACATATATTTAGAACTTTATAAAAAAAGTGCCCAACCATAGCTTAGAGTGTCACAGAAAATAAGACTTACTTACCCCAGGACACTCATCTACATGTTGTAGAAAGCCAAACCAGTACTGAAACGAAAATCAGCAGAGGTAATGGTATATATATTTAAGTATATCGTCGATCTGAAAAGGGAGGTAAGAGATGAATCTCTACGACCGATAACAGAGAACCTTATGAAATAGACCCCGTAGAAGGAGATCATTGCATTCAAATAGGCAATACTCTCCTCACATCCCTCTGACATTCACTGCACGCTGAGAGGAAAACCGGGCTCCAACCTGTTGCGGTGCGCATATCAACGTAGAATCTAGCACAAACTTACTTCACCACCTCCATAGGAGGCAAAGTTTGTAAAACTGATTTGAGGGTGTGGTGAGGGGTGTATTTATAGGCATTTTGAGGTTTGGGAAACTTTGCCCCTCCTGGTAGGAATGTATATCCCATACGTCACTAGCTCATGGACTCTTGCTAATTACATGAAAGAAAAGCCTCATGCATCATATACAGAATAGCTGCTGGCACTCCATATTGCCTACTGAAGCATAGAGCAGCAGAATCTTTACACTACAGGTTTCCTATAGAGACTGTTTGTACTGGGCTTATTACTCTATCCTCATATACTACATCTATCACTGCACAGCTACAGAAACTTTTGTTTTACATACTTAGACCTGGCTTCTGGTGTCCCTCCACCTCCACTCCCTCTGAATACAATGAGAGGTGAGATGAACTCAGGATATCTTTAAGACTGTTTTTGCAAGGGTTTCATCAAACAGCAGATTTTGCCTAATGGTATGAGAGAGAAATAGAAAAATTAAATCACTGACCCTGTTTGGATGTTTTGTTTGAAAAAACTATTTTCAAGTACAACCATGCATGAGGCTAGATCAATATTTTTCGTCTATTCCTAACCCACTGGCTGGAAAAATGGCCTCTAGAAGCAAACATTCAGAAAAAAAAAAAAGAATATAGCCGAGACACACGCAGGCTCTCCATCTTCCCCCAGGGCTCCAGATGCTCCTATTACAGATTCGTCCACCTTGCTCCATGAGCTTAAATCCTTTTTCCTCCCAAAAATTGAGTCTCTACAGGCGGGTGTGGACACCCTTACCAGCGAGGTGCGCCAGATCTCCACAAGAATCACACAAGTAGAACAGCGTGTATCAGATGTGGAAGATAGGCAAGTCTGTGTCCGCCTCTATGAGGCAGCTTCTCCGCCAGAACCAGGAGCTACAAGAAAAGGTGGACAATCTTGAAAATCGCAGCCGAAGAAATAACCTACGGATTGTGGGGGTCCCTGAGTCAGTCAAAGGCAAAGACTTGCTAGAGTTTACAGCCTTAACAGTACCTAAGCTGTTGAAAATGAATCCGGACCACTTGCCCCTGGATGTGGAGGGCTCATCGTATAGGCCCAGATAGGGGCCTGGAAACAACTAACTCTCGACCACGCCAAGTAATTTTTAAATGTCTTAATTACCAAGAGAAATTGGCACTACTACGGGCATATAGAGCCCATACAGGAGACCTGACTATAGATGGAAAAAAGCTTTTAATCTTCCAAAATTTTTCTGCGGAAGTGACCGAGCTTCGAAAGGATTTTGCCCATCTGTGCTCACGCCTCTACAAAGAAGGGAGACAAGTCTCCCTATTATATCGTGCCAAGCTACGACTGCAAACGCCAGCTGGAGCCAAGTTCTTTCGCACTCCCAAGGAACTGCAAGCCTATTTGGACAGAGAGGCTCAAGGTGACCATCGCTGATTAAAGAATGATAATGTCACTGCTGTTTTTGTATCAATATGAAGAGATTGATGCCACAAAGGGTCTCATATTATGGGACCTCTCTGGACTACGTCGTGGACTGGTGGCCCCTCTGCTGGTGGACACCCACTTTGGTAACAGTATCACCTATCTGTGATGTTTCCTCTGTCCCCCTTTGTTGGGAAAACAGATGGATAAGCCATGATGCTGATGTTCTCATTGTTATTTTACTGCTGTGTCTCTCAATATGTGTAGTATCATTGCTTATTTGTTGTTTCCTTGTTCTCATGTTGTATTCCAACTGATGCTTGGCACTCTGGTTATGAAAGCCATCTACACTAAACTGCGAACTGCAGATCTCCCTCGAATGAATTTCGCTTCACTACTCACCTTATTAAGACATCATCCAGGCCAAACTAGCTGGCTGACCTCCACTTTAAACCTTCAAAGATCACTGACTCAATTTTTTCCTACTACTGGCCTAAGGAAAGACGTGGTTTTCCTCCCCTTGCAACCTATGCTTAGACAACCGATAAATGCCTTTTTAACATTGACCTTAGCGAAGGGCAGCACTACACTAAGACCAAGGTATAGTAGAATAATACACTCACCCCCTCACATAAGGTTGAAGCTACATGTTGCCTTGCATTGTTATAGGGGGGGTGCTTTGCTGCTACTATATGGTTGCTTTATAGATCGGCTTGAATGTTTTCTCGAGCAAAAGACCTGCCTGACTATACCCCCAGACACTAGGAGTTCAATATCTCTACTCTATGAGATGCATGACCTTAGACCTGACAAGAAGGCTCAATCCAGACTGGCGGACCTTATTCTCCTAGCGGTCGTTTTTAACCCACTACATATGTGTGCACTGACTGTATACATGGTGTTGAGGGCCTTTGGGGCACTACTCTCTCTCCTTATAAATCAGATATATAGGAGTTGCCTTTGTTTTTTCCCTGATTATGACCTCAGACATAACTATCAGACTGTGTGTGATTAGAACGCCTCACTGGACTGGTTGCCTGACGCTGGAGCTTTTTTCTTCCCATGACCCTTATTTTGGGACTCCCTCTCTTAGGCCTTGCCCTACACCTAAGGTTGAACACGCCACTAATATTCCTTTGCAAACAAACATGTTGATGCATTCGTCATTGCTATTTATAAATGTTTTTCACTCATGGACACTTAGTACATATATACTCATGCAATATGTTGATGCTTGTTTATTTCTTCCCTATACAGAAGCTGTGTCTCTGCTCCAGAGGAAATCCACCCCCTAATGCACTCTACCAAGAGGGCCTGTACGTCTTGGACTATTTTCCTTCCTTTCTCCTAACCGTGAGTACCCTGCCCTGGCACACCTCATTTGCTCTACATACATAGCAACCATGCTCTCTAATTCAGATTACATGATATATGTGACCTTGTTCTTTCAACATAGATATGTAGACTCACTATACTATATGTGCTCCAATATAACTGCCCCCCTTAGCAAGTATACCCAGCCCCTCATGCTTTATGGTACAGCGGTGTAGCATAATCTCATGGAATGTTGGAGGTATCACCTCCCCTGCAAAGCACAGCAAAATATTACAATATCTAAACTCATTACAGGCAGACAGTGCTCCTTCAGGAGACCCACTTGACGCAAGAAGAACATGCCAAGTTGAGTTAGATGGGTGGGGCAAGTATTGAATACGCCAACAGAAGGTAGGAAACGAGGAGTCGCAATATTAGTGCGGAAGGGGCTTGCAGTTATATTTACAGACACGCATTTAGATGCTTAGGGTCGTTACATTATCACAAACCTCCACATAGCCTCCAAGACATATCTACTCTGCAACATCTACGGACCCAACACTTTCTCCCCAGGTTCTGGCATAACCTTCAGACACTCCTTACAAGCCGAATGGAGTTTCCAGCTATTATTGGAGGTGGCTTCAATATGGCGCAACTATCACCACTTGATAGGTTCGTAGAACCTTCCTCTTCTCAAACATATGGCTTTAATTCCCAAAGGCAACGTTAACCTTGAGCTTCAGGGAGGGTCTGGGACTGGTAGATCTCTGGAGACTGCGCAATCCAGAAGATAGAAATTATACTTGTGTCTAAAACACATCATACCTTGTCCAGAATTGACTATTTCTTAACGTCCCCTGGCCTCACGCCTCTTATCCCCCTCTGCACAATACATCCTATTACCATCTCAGATCACGCATCGATTTTGTTGTTGCTCACCCCTACTCCCGCAGTTGGAGGAAGTAGATTTCCTTCCTATCTCTACAACAATGCTGACTTCCGTCAGCAACTACTATCATAATGGCTTGATTACTCTATAGATAATGCACAACATCTGCACACACCTGATCTCTTATGGCATGCTTCAAAGGCTGTGTTGAGGGGTAGGATCACGGCTTACATGGCCCATAATAAAGTGCAGGCTAAAATGCTAACCAATCAACTGCTCCATAAACTTATGGAAGCATATAACTATTTGAACCACCCCACACCCCTTACACGGCAAAACTACTATAACCTGAAACAAGAAAGACATTTATTTGCAAATGGTAGACAATATACATACAGCACATAGACAGGGCAGATTCTATAAGTACGGAAATAAAGCGGGCAAGCTGATGGCAAACATGGTTAGAACCATTGCACTCAAATCTATTATCCCAGCGATCTTATCACAGGGAAAGCTAAGCTCAGACCCTCCTGCAATTATAAAGGAGTTTGAGTCTTTTTATACTAATTTATATGCTAAACAAGATATCTCTGAACCTGATAAGAAATCCTTTTGGAGCAATATAGCTGTCCCTGCGTTAACGCAGGAGCAGCAAGCCTCTCTTAACGCCCGCATCCGTATGCAGGAGGTAGTGAAGGCCATTAAAGTGAATGTAAAGTCACCCCTATTGCTTAATGCAATATTGTTAAGCTATTCAAATAAGGGGGAGTTTAATTCATTGATTTTTAACAAGCTTAGCAATAAATCCAAAATGATACCTTTTAAACTCTATTTTTATGCCGCGCTGCCTCCGCCCGCCATGTTGTCCCTCATTATTGGAATGAATGACCGCTACTCTAGCTAATCCGCGTTCCCCCCCCAGGGGGTTCAAACCCTTTTTCGATATGTCATGCGCTTCTTCAGCGCATACGTTTGAAAATGTTATCCTATACCAGAAGCAATGCGTGTTCATAGAACGCGCATGAGCTTCTGCAAAAAATTATATGTGAGCAATTATTTAAAGAGCAAAGATGGGTGTAATTCATATTTCGTTTGAATTAATGAGTTTTAGGATCGAGATTAGGCATGAATGAGGAGGCATCATTGAAATTATGCGCATGCTCAGAAAAAAAAGCTGAATGAGTGCGCGCTTCACACATACGTATAGAGCGGTTGGGACTGCTCTATACGTCACATGTGAAGAACAAGGAAGTGCCGGGTGGGAGGAGGAAGATAGAAAGTAGAAAAAAGCAAGTAATTCAAATATATAAACTATCTTAATTTTTCTAAAAAAATAAACATAGCAGTTATGATACAGATGGGTAAAACAGTAATTAGGAGGCAGCTGATGTAAAAAAATGTACATTCACTTTAAGAATGCCAAATTGGGCAAAGCGGCGGGACCTGATGGTCTCCCCGCAGAATATTATAAACATTTATGTGCTGAAGTAGCGCCCACTCTGGCGTCACTGTTCTCTGCATAAACCTGATAGAGATCCCCTTCTCCCCTCGTCCTATAGGCCCATCTCGCTATTAAATGGGGACTACAAATTGTTTGCAAAAATACTAGCGGATAGGCTAGCAGAGGTTCTTCCTTTGCTAGTGCACCAAGACCAGACTGGGCTTGTTAAGAAACGTTCATCAGTCGTAAACCTGCGGAAAACGTTGGCAGTCATTTCACACTACCATCATGCTCATAACAACCCAACTGATCACTCTGGCAGATGCATGCCTGCTTTCTATCAACGCTGAAAAGGCATTTGATAGGGTAGAGTGGGACCACCTGTATACCTCTCTTCAGAAATTTGGCATTACGGGCTACTTTGATACAATACAACGTCTTTACTCCATGCCCTCGGCATCTTTAGTCATTAATAGCTTATCCTCCTCCTTTCGTTTAGAGAGGGGAACAAGGCAAGGGTGCCCATTGTCCCCTCTGCTGTTCGACCTGGCCATTGAACCACTTGCGTGCTATATACGTCGGCATTGTGCTGGCCTTTAGATCCATACACAAACACTGCACCTCTTCCTATTCGCGGATGATCTTCTGTTATATATCACCGAACCTGCATTAAACGTTCCAAAATTGCTAGATGTTCTGGCACAATTTGGTAGATTCACAGATTACAAAATAAATGTAGATAAGTCAGAGGTGACGTGGCTCCAGGACAAAGTTCATATAAACCTGACACCACCCTTAAAATAACATCTGGATCCTTCAAGTATTTGGGCCTTATTCTACATACTGATCCTGCACTTATTTACCCTCTTAACATACCTAAAACTATAACTACAATTCGGAACCTGGTTCAGGGATGGAGAGGGCTCCCCCTATCCCTCCATGGAAGAATACATCTACTAAAAAAGGAAATATGACTAGTCCACGGATTCATCCTTACTTGTGGGATATTATCCTTCTGCTAACAGGAAGTGGCAAAGAGCACCACAGCAGAGCTGTATATATAGCTCCTCCCTTCTCTCCACCCCCAGTAATTCGACCGAAGGTATAGGAAGAGAAAAGAAAAGCTAAAAGGTGCAGAGGTGACTGAAGTTCAATCTCCAGGCATTCAGCTGCAGAGAATTTAGATTTGGATGTTGGAACGGACCTTGTATGAGAAGGCCCTGTCTCAGTGGCAGTTTCCACGGTGGCAGAGATGACATTTCCACTAGATCTGCATACCAAGTCCTGCGTGGCCACGCAGGCGCTATCAAGATTACCAAAGCCCTCTCCTGTTTGATTCTGGCACTCAGACGAGGTAGGAGAGGAAAAGGAGGAAACACATAAGCCAGGTTGAACAACCAAGGTACTGCTAGAGCATCTATCAGTACGGCTTAGGGATCCCTTGATCTGGACCCATAACAAGGAAGTTTGGCATTCTGACGAGATGCCATCAGATCCAATTCCGGTGTTCCCCATTGACAGATCAATGCCGCAAACACCTCCGGATTGAGCTCCCACTCCCCCGGATGAAAATTCTGACTACTTAGAAAATCCACTTCCCAGTTCTCTACTCCTGGGATATAGATTGCTGATAGATGGCAAGAGTGAGTCTCTGCCCATCGAATTATCTTGGAAACCTATCATCGCTAGAGAACTTTGTTCCCCCTTGATGATTGATATATGCTACAGTCGTGATATTGTTCGACTTGAATCTTATGAATTTGGCCAAAGCCAACTGAGGCCACGATTGAAGCGCGTTGAATGTTGCTCTCAGTTCCAGAATATTGATTGGTAGTAGGGACTCCTCCTGAGTCCAAACACCCTGAGCCTTCAGGGAATTCCAGACTGCACCCCAGCCCAAGAGGCTGGCGTTCGTCGTCACTATGACCCATGCTGGCCTGCGGAAGCACATTCCCTGGGACAGATGATTCTGTGACAACCACCAAAGAAGAGAGTCTCTGGTCTCTAGATCCAGATTTATCTGAGGAGATAAATCCACATAATCCTCATTCCACTGTCTGAGCATGCACAGCTGCAGTGGTCTGAGATGAAAGCAAGCAAACGGAACGATGTCCATTGCCGCTACCATTAATCCAATGACCTCCATACATTGCGCCACTGATGGCCGAGGAATGGACTGAAGTGCTCGACAAGTAGTTAGGATCTTTGACTTTCTGACCTCCGTCAAAAAAAATTTCATGTCTACCGAGTCTATCAGAGTTCCCAGGAATGGAACTCTTGTCAGTGGAACTAGTGAACTCTTTTCTATGTTCAACGGGAACCTGTGGATGACAGATGGAAGAGGCGCCTCATGGGACAAGTATCGTTTGAGGCAGCAAAGGGACACACATAAGCAGCGGACCCCCCACACAGAGTGTTACTCACAAGAGCGGCGGTACAAACGTGTACCCAGACAGGCAGGACGGAACCAAAAGTCGCCCGTCAAGTCTTGAGAAAGGCCTTAATATAGGCTGAAACGCGTTGACACAGACATACTGAAAACGTTCCCTCAAGACCCTTCGACTCTATTGGTTCCCCTGCTGGGTTTACTCTGACGCTGCTTGCTGAGTGACGTTTGCCTAGCGTACCGAGCTTACGCCTGTCTGACGGGCGACTTTTGGTTCCGTCCTGCCTGTCTGGGTACACGTTTGTACCGCCGCTCTTGTGAGTAACACTCTGTGTGGGGGGTCCGCTGCTTATGTGTGTCCCTTTGCTGCCTCAAACGATACTTGTCCCATGAGGCGCCTCTTCCATCTGTCATCCACAGGTTCCCGTTGTCCACTCACCATTTCTGAGAGAGCTGCCTGGATTGCTGTTTGCCGAATCCGCCATCTGCCACATGCTGTGATCATTTGCGCACTTCTATAGAGACTCTGTGTGCTATCTCGGTTCTCTTTAATCTTTTCTATGTTCAACTTCTACCCGTGAGTTCTTAGAAAAGCCAACACGATGTCCGTGTGAGATTTGGCTAGATGGTAAGTTGACGCCTGAATCAAAATATCGTCCAGATAGGGCGCGCCACTGCTATGCCCCGCGGCCTTAGAACCGCCAGAAGGGACACTAGCACCTTTGTGAATATTCTGGAAGCTGTGGCCAACCCGAAAGGGAGGGCCACAAACTGGTAGTGTTTGTCCAGGAAGGCGAACCTGAGAAACTGGTGATCTTTGTGGATAGGAATGTGAAGATACGCATCCTTCAAGTCCACGGTGGTCATATATTGACCCACATCGATCATTGGTATAATTGTTCGTATGGTCTCCATCTTGAACGATGGGACTCTGAGAAATTTGTTTAGACATTTGAGATCTAAAATCGGTCTGAAGGTTCCCTCTTTTTTGGGAACCACGAACAGATTTGAGTAAAACTCCTGCCCCTGTTCTAGTTTTGGAACTGGACAGATTACACCCATGGTATAGAGGTCTTCTACACAGCGTAAGAACGCCTCTCTTTTTGTCTGGTCTACAGACAAAGTGAAAGATGAAATCTCCCTCTTGGGAGAAAATCCTTGAATTCTAGTCGATACCCTTGGGTCACAATTTCTAATGCCCAGGGATCCTGAACGTCCCTTGCCCAAGCCTGAGCGAAGAGAGAAAGTCTGCCCCCTACTAGATCCGGTCCCGGATCGGGGGGTGCCCCTTCATGCTGTCTTGGTAGCAGCAGCAGGCTTCTTGGCCTGTTTACCTTTATTCCAGGTCTGGTTAGGTCTCCAGACTGACTTGGATTGTGCAAAATTCCCCTCCTGCTTTGTTGCGGAGGAGGAAGTAGAGGGTCCACCTTTAAAATTTCGAAAGGAACGAAAATTATTTTGTTTAGTCCTCATTTTAACAGTCTTGTCCTGAGGAAGGGCATGACCTTTACCTCCAGTAATGTCGGAAATGATTTCCTTTAGTTCAGGCCCGAATAGGGTCTTACCTTTAAAAGGAATAGCAAGAAGTTTAGATTTTGATGACACATCAGCAGACCAAGACTTAAGCCATAATGCTCTACACGCTAAAATGTCAAAGCCTGCATTTTTTGCCGCTAATTTCGCCATTTGAAAAGCGGCATCGGTAATAAAAGAATTAGCTAGCTTGAGAGCCTTAATTCTATCCAAAATATCATCTAATGGGGTCTCAACCTTAAGAGACTCCTCTAGAGCCTCAAACCAAAAAGCTGCTGCAGTAGTAACTGGAACAATGCACGCTATAGGTTGTAGAAGAAAACCCTGATGAATAAACAATTTCTTTAAAAGACCCTCTAATTTTTTATCCATATGATCTTTGAAAGCACAACTGTCCTCAATAGGTATAATTGTACCCTTAGCCAGGGTAGAAATAGCTCCCCTCCACCTTAGGGACCGTCTGCCAGGAATCCCGAATGGTGTCAGATATGGGAAACATTTCACAATCATCCAGAGTCGCTAAAACCTCCCGGAGTAACAGGTGGAGGTGTTCAAGCTTAAACTTAAAGGCTGTCACGTCCGAGTCTGTTTGAGGGAACACATTTCCTGAGTTTGAAAGCTCTCTCTCACACAGCAATTCCCCTACCCCCAAATCAGAACACTGAGGGTACATCGGAGATGGCCAATAAAGCATCAGAGGGCTCAGCATTTACTCTAATACCTGACCTACTGCGCTTACCCTGTAAACCTGGCAGTTTAGATAATACCTCTGTAAGGGTAGTAGACATAACTGCAGCCATATCTTGCAGGGTAAAAGAATTAGACGCACTAGAAGTACTTGGCGTCGCTGGAGTGGGCGTTAAAGGTTGTGACACTTGGGGAGAATTGGATGGCATAACCTGATTCTCTTCAGACTGAGAATCATCCTTAGACATACTTTTATCACCTAAAATATGTTCTTTGCAATGTAAGGCCCCTTTCAGTACATGAGGGACACATTTTAAGTGGGGGTTCCACAATGGCTTCTAAACACAGAGCATTGACTTTCCTCAATGTCAGACATGTTGAAACAGGCTAGTAATAACCACAAAAAGTCTTGAAAAGACTTTATTTTATTTTTTTTCCCCATTTTATTTTTTATTGAGGATATTATAAACATATACAGCGTATGAAAAATTGCCAAAGCTTGAACATTACACACATTGGGATATCATTCACAGTAGTAGATAATGTATAATCAAGGAAATACAGATTCAAAGTACAATAGGCAAAAATAACGATATCCTAATTTTTATATAAGTATATACCTCCTTTGAAAACAGTAGGCCACTCTTGGACCATATGATATGATATAAATACTCGCCGGAGGTAAGTAAATTAGGTCTATAGCCACTTTTGGGCTTAGCAAAAGATATAACATTGAATACATATATCAACAATAAGTATGAAATAAGCGTCAATCATGAATAACATGTCAATCTCTTGGAAATAAATGTGGTGTACTCATCAACACATCCTCATTATCAATAGAAGAACAATTAAATCAACATCTACGTATATCTAATATCTCAATATGCTGGGATCATTAGGAGGAAATGATGATGAATAAATTAGATGGTTGTCATGTAACAAGAAAATAAATGTTTCTATAGGATTCATTTTCCTTTGCCTACAAAGTAGGCTCAATGGTGTCTGTGGGGGGAGGAACAGGAGTAAAATCAAAGGGAGTGAGGCTTTAATGAAAAAAAAAGGAAATATAAGTTTAGGACCTGGTCAATAAAGGAATATAGCACCATTGGATCTGTATGGTAAAAGGCCTTATGTAATATCTCCCCCTCTGGGGTTGTTGTCACCACTGGACACAGACTGGTAAGGGATAGTGGATATGACCCGCTCTCAAATGGAGAGCGGGAAAGGATGAGGGGAGATACAGTCAGCAGGAAAATATGAGATCTAATATCCCTATAAACCAAGGGATATTGTATTAGATCAAAACCTATGTACTAACGGAAGTAAAGCAAACACATACTTGAATATGTCCCACGGGGCCAGAGAATAGTGTTTATGAGGCAGAAAAATAAATATAGCTACTGTCTTGTTCTAGGGGATACAGTTTCCTGCGCTTACCAAGTAAGCCCAATGTGGGAGAGGGAGAGTAGGCTTGTACAGTAATATCAGTAGAGGTAATGTAGTCCAGTAAGTTAAGGGCCATAATATAACCCATTAAGAGTGTTCCTTGTGCTATGGGTCTACATTAGACAGTAAGTGCTATACTCAGTTGAACCCCTCAATATATACAATTTGCCTTATGTCCAGATCAGTAATAGGTATAAACAAGGAAAAAGTTGATCAAATAAAATAAATCAGAATACATCTTATTGACCTCATATGAACAACAACAATAGTGTACAGGATCATACCATATTATACCAGAAACACTTACAATTATATGAGGAGGTCATTATCGTCTGTCATTTATCCAACAGGAACTGTATTCTCAACTGGGGCTACAAATTACTTCCAAAAAGGGTTACAGGAGTACTAGTGTAGATTAATATGTAACAGTGTCTATTAGGGCAGGAAGAGATTAAAACAGTTTAGGACTCCCTCCTAAAAATTATAGTTATGATCTAGGCTGCGCCATCTCGGCCGATGACGGCACGGCAGGACAACCATTACCTATAGGAGTCTCAGCCTAGCTATGTTAGCCCTCTCTAATACTCCAAATGTGTATAAACATCTATAGCGATATGCCAATAGGTATATTATAATACGACATATAGGATATGTAAATTAATACACTCCCAATATTGTCAGGAAAGGCGTAAAGGGAATAAGAGAGGTATTATTAATAAGCAAACCATGTCGCATATCCTGCTAGGTTTAGGTGGAGGAGCCTTTCCATATATCTCAAGCCGTCTATAATGGTGAGCTAAGGATAATCATATTCCCCTTCTTTGAAGAGTATATAACCTGACAAACATAATATTTCTAGCCCATGGAGTTATATATAACTGAGTACAAACATGCAACAGGGGAGTAACTGCTTAGAAATAGGTTTAACTATTTGTTTAACTTTGTAACTTGTTGTGCCATACATATTTCATGTAATCAGAACTGGTATCGTGACATACTAACACCTACCTATACTGTGTTTGTGGATAGCAGATCTGAAGTTAGAGGGTTGAGGTTACTGAAATAAACCCGGACCGTAGCGCAGAGCAAACTACAGGATCCCATATGTCACTTGCATATGATAAAACATAGCTTATCCTTGACTCCCCTCTAGTGGTCACAGTTGGCATCATCATGTTATTTCTAGAAATTGTAATTTAATTTAAATCCCCAGCCTGTCGTTAAGTAAATATAGGTAAATGTCTTGGGCAATATCTAGCAAATGTCTAGATCTCATTAGTCAGGCTTGGGGGAGGGGGGATGACCAGCCTCTGTCCCGTGGAGAAATCACAAAATTGAGCAGTATTGTCACCCTATACATCTATTACTGAGTTCAGCATAAATAAATTGATGGTACTGTATATTCCCCTGCATGCAAGTTACCAATCTAAAACATTTCTATAAAAAAAAAACATAACAGACCAAACATATCAACCTCAAACCTATGATAATTTTCTACATATATTCTAGTAATAGCACTACATACAGAACAATGGTTGCTATATAGGGAAAATACTTAACCTACACCAGTCTTACGAACGGTAATGAGAAATGGGGTAATAGCAACATATGCATTTGCATATGCTCTATGATCTGGTTGGTAACCTTCATGTAACGTCCATGTCTAGAGTTATTGTAAATATAGTCTTTTGCCAGTGAAAAGCTATGAGGGTAAGTTTGACTACATAGAGGGTCATTAGCCAATTCTCCTGCATTAAGACATTATCCAGAGAGGGTGTGTGTAACACATCTGCCGGGTTCCCGCTTATCCTATTCCTGATCTGCATGTAAGCACAGTGTCCACCGATTGTAGTATAAGCATTGCTGCTTGCTGTGCAGTAGAACTGGTCAAGCGGTAAGTGACACCATAGCAAAGTAGTTGGAAATCCGTGCCAAATTTAAAGTGAACCAGAGGCAGATCTGAGAAAATGTCACCTGCCCTCACTAGAGTCAAAACCTCGTCCGGATACCTTCAGACTGATCTCCAGCACTACTATCATGCCGCAGCTTAGTCTGCGTACCAGTCTGGTGATAGGACCATCCGATCCTGTCTGTTCTTCTATATGGCACCGGTCAGGGGAGGGTATAGAGGGCTGATCCATATGCACAGCACACATAGTTGTAGGGTTTGCCTGGGTCATGTGCAATAGCTTTCCCACAGTTTTAGACATCTGCATGAAATGATGTGCAATCAAGTCTAACATGTTGCGCTCCCATGTCTAAACTGTCTCCATGTCGCCCTCTCACCTTGCTATAGTGTCGGGTAAATGGCGTGGCATCTCCAATTGGCAGCCGGTCTATTGCTCTGTAGGGTGCTCGACTTACTTTCTCCTGATCAAGGCGATGTTGAACACAGCATCTACTATTACTTCATAAGCCGCCACTGTAGCTGGTAGTGGAAGTATTGTAGCGCAAACCCCTTGAGGTAACGCATGATCTAGAAAATCGCCGCTCACTGGCTGTAGGTAGTAGGAAGCTGCGTGGAAGGAAAAGGCTCTGATCTGTTAGTCCTGGTTCTCTTCTTGTCGCCAGACCTTGTAGTCTTGCTCCCTATTGTAATAGTCACACATATTTGCTTTCTTGGAGAGTCTTGAACGGTCGCAGAAGTATAACTTTTGAAATATCAATGGAGAGCTGGCTAGATATGCGACCGCTCTGGCTCCCGGCTAGCTCCGCCCCCCGAAAACACTTTGTTGTTTTTTTCACTAATCTGAAAAACGGTACTGCGCCTTTAAGAGTAAAAAAGCGTACAATTTTTCCAAAACTGCTTTAAAATGTGATAATTCTCACAATTTTAGCATATATGTGTCTTATCTTGCAACCTAAGATTGCACCACAAGTAAGGTATACTTAACCCTCTATGAGAAAAAAACCGTTACCCAAAAACGTTATGAAAAACATAATTTATGTAAGAACTTACCTGATAAATTCATTTCTTTCATATTAGCAAGAGTCCATGAGCTAGTGACGTATGGGATATACATTCCTACCAGGAGGGGCAAAGTTTCCCAAACCTCAAAATGCCTACAAATACACCCCTCACCACACCCACAAATCAGTTTAACGAATAGCCAAGAAGTGGGGTGATAAGAAAAAAGTGCGAAAGCATAAAAAATAAGGAATTGGAATAATTGTGCTTTATACAAAAAAATCATAACCACCACAAAAAGGGTGGGCCTCAAGGACTCTTGCTAATATGAAAGAAATGAATTTATCAGGTAAGTTCTTACATAAATTATGTTTTCTTTCATGTAATTAGCAAGAGTCCATGAGCTAGTGACGTATGGGATAATGACTACCCAAGATGTGGATCTTTCCACGCAAGAGTCACTAGAGAGGGAGGGATAAAATAAAGACAGCCAATTCCTGCTGAAAATAATCCACACCCAAAATAAAGTTTAAATTTTATAATGAAAAAAACTGAAAACATAAGCAGAAGATTCAAACTGAAACAGCTGCCTGAAGTACTTTTCTACCAAAAACAGCTTCAGAAGAAGAAAACACATCAAAATGGTAGAATTTAGTAAAAGTATGCAAAGAAGACCAAGTTGCTGCTTTGCAAATCTGATCAACCGAAGCTTCATTCCTAAACGCCCAGGAAGTAGAAACTGACCTAGTAGAATGAGCTGTAATCCTTTGAGGTAGAGTTTTACCCGACTCGACATAAGCATGATGAATTAAAGATTTCAACCAAGATGCCAAAGAAATGGCAGAGGCCTTCTGACCTTTCCTAGAACCGGAAAAGATAACAAATAGACTAGAAGTCCTTCGGAAATTCTTAGTAGCTTCAACATAATATTTCAAAGCTCTAACTACATCCAAAGAATGCAATGATTTCTCCTTAGAATTCTTAGGATTAGGACATAATGGAGGAACCACAATTTCCCTACTAATGTTGTTGGAATTCACAACCTTAGGTAAAAATTCAAAAGAAGTTCGCAACACCGCCTTATCCTGATGAAAAATCAGAAAAGGAGACTCACAAGAAAGAGCAGATAATTCAGAAACTCTTCTGGCAGAAGAGATGGCCAAAAGGAACAAAACTTTCCAAGAAAGTAATTTAATGTCCAATGAATGCATAGGTTCAAACAGAGGAGCTTGAAGAGCCCCCAGAACCAAATTCAAACTCCAAGGAGGAGAAATTGACTTAATGACAGGTTTTATACGAACCAAAGCTTGTATAAAACAATGAATATCAGGAAGATTAGCAATCTTTCTGTGAAAAAGAACAGAAAGAGCAGAGATTTGTCCTTTCAAGGAACTTGCAGACAAACCTTTCTCCAAACCATCCTGAAGAAACTGTAAAATTCTCGGAATTCTAAAAGAATGCCAGGAAAAATGATGAGAAAGACACCAAGAAATATAAGTCTTCCAGACTCTATAATATATCTCCCTAGATACAGATTTACGAGCCTGTAACATAGTATTAATCACAGAGTCAGAGAAACCTCTTTGACTAAGAATCAAGCGTTCAATCTCCATACCTTTAAATTTAAGGATTTGAGATCCTGATGGAAAAAAGGACCTTGAGACAGAAGGTCTGGTCTTAACGGAAGAGTCCACGGTTGGCAAGAGGCCATCCGGACAAGATCCGCATACCAAAACCTGTGAGGCCATGCTGGAGCTACCAGCAGAACAAACGAGCATTCCTTCAGAATCTTGGAGATCACACTTGGAAGAAGAACTAGAGGCGGAAAGATATATGCAGGATGATAATTCCAAGGAAGCGACAACGCGTCCACTGCTTCCGCCTGAGGATCCCTGGATCTGGACAGATACCTGGGAAGTTTCTTGTTTAGATGAGAGGCCATCAGATCTATTTCTGGAAGTCCCCACATTTGAACAATCTGAAGAAATACCTCTGGGTGAAGAGACCATTCGCCCGGATGCAACGTTTGGCGACTGAGATAATCCGCTTCCCAATTGTCTATACCTGGGATATGAACCGCAGAAACTAGACAGGAGCTGGATTCCGCCCAAACCAGAATTCGAGATACTTCTTTCATAGCTAGAGGACTGTGAGTCCCTCCTTGATGATTGATGTAAGCCACAGATGTGACATTGTCTGTCTGAAAACAAATGAACGATTCTCTCTTTAGAAGAGGCCAAGACTGAAGAGCTCTGAAAATTGCACGGAGTCCCAAAATATTGATCGGTAATCTCACCTCCTGAGATTCCCAAACCCCTTGTGCCGTCAGAGACCCCCACACAGCTCCCCAACCTGTAAGACTTGCATCTGTTGAAATTACAGTCCAGGTCGGAAGAACAAAAGAAGCCCCCTGAACTAAACAATGGTGATCTGTCCACCACGTCAGAGAGTGTCGTACAATCGGTTTTAAAGATATTAATTGAGATATCTTTGTGTAATCCCTGCACCATTGGTTCAGCATACAGAGCTGAAGAGGTCGCATGTGAAAACGAGCAAAGGGGATCGCGTCCGATGCAGCAGACATAAGACCTAGAATTTCCATGCATAAGGCTACCGAAGGGAATGATTGTGACTGAAGGTTTAGACAAGCTGATATCAATTTTAGACGTCTCTTGTCTGTCAAAGTTAGAGTCATGGACACTGAATCTATCTGGAAACCCAAAAAGGTTACCCTTGTCTGAGGAATCAATGAACTTTAGTAAATTGATCCTCCAACCATGATCTTGCAGAAACAACACAAGTCGATTTGTATGAGATTCTGCTAAATGTGAAGACTGAGCAAGTACCAAGATATCGTCCAAATAAGGAAATACCACAATACCCTGTTCTCTGATTACAGACAGAAGGGCACCGAGAACCTTTGTAAAAATCCTTGGAGCTGTTGCTAGGCCAAACGGCAGAGCCACAAACTGGTAATGCTTGTCTAGGAAAGAGAACCTCAGAAACTGATAGTGATCTGGATGAATCGGAATATGCAGATATGCATCCTGTAAATCTATTGTAGACATATAATGCCCTTGCTGAACAAAAGGCAGGATAGTCCTTAGTTACCATTTTTAATGTTGGTATCCTTACATAACGATTCAATATTTTTAGATCCAGAACTGGTCTGAAGGAATTCTTCTTTGGTGAAGAGATTTGAATAAAACCCCAGCCCCTGTTCCAGAACTGGAACTGGCATAATTACTCCAGCCAACTCTAGATCTGAAACACATTTCAGAAATGCTTGAGCCTTCGCTGGATTTACTGGGACACGGGAAAGAAAAAATCTCTTTGCAGGAGGTCTTATCTTGAAACCAATTCTGTACCCTTCTGAAACAATGTTCTGAATCCAAAGATTGTGAACGGAATTGATCCAAATTTCTTTGAAAAAAACGTAATCTGCCCCCTACCAGCTGAGCTGGAATGAGGGCCGCACCTTCATGTGGACTTAGGAGCTGGCTTTGATTTTCTAAAAGGCTTGGATTTATTCCAGACTGGAGATGGTTTCCAAACTGATACCGCTCCTGAGGATGAAGGATCAGGCTTTTGTTCCTTGTTGTGACGAAAGGAACGAAAACGATTATTTGACCTGAATTTACCTTTAGACTTTTTATCCTGAGGTAAAAAAGTTCCTTTCCCTCCAGTAACAGTTGAGATAATAGAATCCAACTGAGAACCAAATAATTTATTACCCTGGAAAGAAAGGGAAAGCAAAGTAGACTTAGAAGACATATCAGCATTCCAAGTTTTAAGCCATAAAGCTCTTCTAGCTAAAATAGCTAGAGACATATACCTGACATCAACTCTAATGATATCAAAGATGGCATCACAAATAAAATTATTAGCATGTTGAAACAAAATAATAATGCTATGAGAATTATGATCTGTAACTTGTTGCGCTAAAGCTTCCAACCAAAAAGTTGAAGCTGCAGCAACATCCGCTAAAGATATAGCAGGTCTAAGAAGATTACCTGAACACAAATAAGCTTTTCTTAGAAAGGATTTAATTTTCCTATCTAAAGGATCCTTAAAGGAAGTACCATCTGCCGTAGGAATAGTAGTACGCTTAGCAAGAGTAGAGATAGCCCCATCAACCTTAGGGATTTTGTCCCAAAACTCTAATCTGTCAGATGGCACAGGATATAATTGCTTAAAACGTTTAGAAGGAGCAAATGAATTACCCAAATTATTCCATTCCCTGGAAATTACTTCAGAAATAGCACCAGGAACAGGAAAAACTTCTGGAATAACTACAGGAGATTTAAAAACCTTATCTAAACGTTTAGATTTAGTATCAAGAGGACCAGAATCCTCAATTTGTAATGCAATTAGGACTTCTTTAAGTAAAGAACGAATAAATTCCATTTTAAATAAATATGAAGATTTATCAGCATCAACCTCTGAGACAGAGTCCTCTGAACCAGAAGAACCACTATCAGAATCAGAATGATGATGTTCATTTAAAAATTCATCTGAATAATGAGAAGTTTTAAAATACTTTTTATGTTTACTAGGAGGAGGAATAACAGACATAGCCTTCATAATGGATTTAGAAACAAAATCTCTTATGTTGTTATCAGGAACACTCTGAGTATTAGATGTTGACGGAACAGCAACAGGTAATGGAACTTTACTAAAGGAAATATTATCTGCATTAACAAGTTTGTCATGACATTCAATACAAACAGCTGGAGGAACAGCTACCAAAAGTTTACAGCAGATACACTTAGCTTTGGCAGCTCCAGCACCAGGCAGCGATTTTCCAGAAGTATCTTCTGACTCAGTTGCAACGTGGGACATCTTGCAATATGTAATAGAAAAAACAACATATAAAGCAAAATTGATCAAATTCCTTAAATGACAGTTTCAGGAATGGGAAAAAATGCCAGTGAACAAGCTTCTAGCAACCAGCAGCAATAAATAATGATACTTAAATAATGTGGAGACGAAAGTGACGCCCATATTTTTTTAGCGCCAAATAAGACGCCCACATTATTTGGCACTTAAATGCTTTTGGCGCCAAAAATGACTCCACATCCGGAACGCCGACACTTTTGGCGCAAAAGAACGTATGACGCGTATGACGCCGGAAACAGAAAAAAAAAATTTGCGCCAAAAAAGTCAGCGCCAAGAATGACGCAATAAAATGAAGCATTTTCAGCCCCCGCGAGCCTAACAGCCCACAGGGAAAAAGTCAAATTTTAAGGTAAGAAAAAAATGATTGATTCAAACGCATTATCCCAAATATGAAACTGACTGTCTGAAAATAAGGAATGTTGAACATCCTGAGTCAAGGCAAATAAATGTTTGAATACATATATTTAGAACTTTATAAAAAAGTGCCCAACCATAGCTTAGAGTGTCACAGAAAATAAGACTTACTTACCCCAGGACACTCATCTACATGTTGTAGAAAGCCAAACCAGTACTGAAACGAAAATCAGTAGAGGTAATGGTACATATATATATATATATATATATATATAAGAGTATATCGTCGATCTGAAAAGGGAGGTAAGAGATGAATCTCTACGACCGATAACAGAGAACCTATGAAATAGACCCCGTAGAAGGAGATCATTGAATTCAAATAGGCAATACTCTCCTCACATCCCTCTGACATTCACTGCACGCTGAGAGGAAAACCGGGCTCCAACCTGCTGCGGAGCGCATATCAGCGTAGAATCTAGCACAAACTTACTTTACCACCTCCATAGGAGGCAAAGTTTGTAAAACTGATTTGTGGGTGTGGTGAGGGGTGTATTTGTAGGCATTTTGAGGTTTGGGAAACTTTGCCCCTCCTGGTAGGAATGTATATCCCATACGTCACTAGCTCATGGACTCTTGCTAATTACATGAAATAAAATAGCAACCCCCTGCACCTCGCCACAGCCCTGCTGTGGCGCCTACCTGCCCTCAGGGGTCTGATAATTCACACTATCACTTAGTTAGGCTAAATCTTCAGCTTAGGCCCACCGGAGCTGGAGCTTGCTGCCTTCATCTGAAATTCAACTGCTCATCTGAGGCGTGAAAATAGGCCCCGCCCATCCTATACAAGGTCACTCTGCCTAGTAAAAACCTCTGTAAAGCGGTCTAGAAACTAGCCATGTGGGTTTTTCATATTCCCAATATAATACTATAAGCCATGTGAAACCCTAAAGTGCCATCAAAAATAAAAACGTTATGTTGCCCCTAAGCATAAAACCGTTTTCTCATCAAAACATTGTTACCAGTGTCAACCAATTTTTAGCCCATAATATACAAGTCCCAGTAATACCCCTTCATTACATGTAGGATTACTGCTTACCCCTTCCCTCATGGGAACTATGTCAGCCAGCTCTGAAATACCACAGTCTCTCCAGAAAAAAAATGACTGAACATACCTCAATGCTTGTAGCATGAAAAACGTTCCCCACACTGAAGCTTCTCAAGTACTCCTCAGCCATTCTGTGGGAACTTCTCTGGATCTTAGTGACAACTGCTAAGATCATCAGCCTCCAAGCAGAAATCTTCATCCATCTGCTGCCTGAGGAAAAATAGCACTCACCGGTACCATTTAAAAAAAGTCTTGCTTGAAGAAAATAAAAACCATCATTTTAACACCTTTCACTTTACCTCTTCATATAACTAGTATAGGCAAAGAGAATGACTGGGGGTGGAGAGAAGGGAGGAGCTATATATATACAGCTCTGCTGTGGTGCTCTTTGCCACTTCCTGTTAGCAGGAGGATAATATCCCACAAGTAAGGATGAATCCGTGGACTTGTGTCTAGTAGAAGAAATGATAATTTTGCCTAAGATTCTGTACCCCTTGCAAATGCTTCCCCTTCTCTCCTTAATAATAAAGATACTAAGACACTTTCATCCATTTTTGCGTATTTTGTATGGAATCAAAAAAAGCATAGAATCATGACTAAACTGTCCATGCCACTAAATGCAGGTGGTCTTGGGTTTCCCAATATACAATGGTACAATTGGGCGACTAACAAATAGTTCTGGGTTGGTTGACAGGCTCAGAATATTTTTGTCCTTTGGTGGAATCAGACATTGTTGCTCCGATACACTTAGCCTACCTTCTGCATGCCAATTTAGCTGCTCTCCCCAGTTATGTTTCACAAAAAATTCTCTTTCAAGACCCCTTAAGAGCTTGGCATAAGCTATGCAGATTCTGGGGTCTAGACAGAATGGTAACTAAGCATTTGCATATACAGGGTAACCCTAAATTCATACCTGGCTACACTACCCGACCTTTACAACATTGGGGGATCCAGGGCCTGACCTCAATTGCACAATTAATCAATCCCATCACATTTCAAATTCTCCCTTTTCATAGCTTGAGAGATGTATATCATATACCTGCAGATTCCATGTTTGCCTATTTTCAATCTAGACACTATGTCCAAGCCCTTATTTCAGCTAATTTGCTGATAAATACAAACGCCAATATTGATAAACTATGCCAAATTACGAAACCGGGTTCACACTCTATTACATCTATAAGTGGATCGTAGCTCATTTAAAGCAATCGGTTATGCAAACGATACATGTTAAATGGCAAGAAACGAGAGATATCTCAATTGAATCGCAGGAAATCATGGCAAGCATCTCTAAAGTTCACAGATCTACACTCTAAGCATACTCCAGAGAGGCACACATTAAACTACTACATCAAGCGTACATCTTACCAAAATTAAGAGCGAAATGGGTCCCACAAACACTAGACGTATGTAGCAAATGTTCAGCTGAGTCTCCTGATATTATCCACCTTATGTGGGATTGCCCCAAGTTAAAGAGATTATGGGGCAAGGTTAAATACTGGATTCAGAAGATCCTGCAGGAGAGCGACTATGACGGCTTCCAGTGTTATTTCCTTGCAGGACATGGGGGTTGCACCGCCGCACCCGAAGTTTTTACATTCTGTTATTCTGCTTACTAGAAGGCTCATTTTGCAATATTGGATATCTACCAATGCTCCTCCCTTCAGGAAACTTACGAATGCGGTGAAAGCCCAAATATTTATAGAGCAGGCAGATGTGCAGGGAGACTTAGACAAGAGAATTAAAGCCTTTGTCTACAAATTGGAACCTTACTTAATGTACATCTCTCCCAGCGTGAGGCAAAGAATACTCAATCCCTTCCGTAACTCATTTATTCTCTTAGAAAATCTAGCTGAAGATGTTGCCCCCCCTCCTCCCCTCTAGCATCCTCACTTACATACCTACACTCTATATGACCCATACTATGACCTGTCATGAACCTTATATGTGACTGTGCCGGGGGGGTTTTAGGGTTCCTGCGTCTCTGTATCTATGTATTTCTGTATTTCTTTCCTCCTCCACCCCCCTCACTGTTCCCTGGAGCAGAAGACTAGTGATGTGGTTCTCGCAAAGTTGTTTTATGTTGTTTATGTTTATTGTATTGTTATTTTTGTTTATGTTACAAAAAATAAGAAAAACCAGGTATACACCTAGGTGTTGAGATGAGCTATTCTCAGCCACTCCCCTGCCCTGCGAGGTGGGAAAGGAGCTGCAGTCAGTGTACTCTTTATGTAAACATGTTACTTCTGCGAATGCTCTTCCATGCCATGTTGTACCTGGATTCAAAAATAAAAAAAATAAATATACCTTTTGGAGTTAAATGCAAAATGCTAGGGCGTATCTTGATCTCAAAAACATTATCTCTAGCTTCCTTTACAAAGCCCTATGTTACACTCGTGTGTAGGTAGAGTGCAATAGAAAGTGCAAGAGGACTAACTGGCAAAATGGCTGGTAAAAGGTTGCAGACATCACTGCAATCTTGTGCCTAAATGACACCAACCTTAGTCCTAAGTAATATAATGGAGGAAAATAAAAGGGACATGAAACCAAATGTTTTCGTTCATGATTCATATAGAATGTGTTTTTAAACAACTTTGCAATTTACTTCTATTATATAATGTGTTAAGTTCTCTTGTTGTCCTTTGTTGAAAAGCATGCCTAGGAAGGATCAGGAGCTGCTGATTGGTGGCTGCACATATTGGTCTCATGTTATTGGCTCACCCAATGCGTTCAGCTAGCTTCCAGTAGTGCATTGCTACTTCTTCAAAGGATACAAAAATAAGCAAATTCGTCAATAGAAGTAAATAGGAAAGTTTTTTAAAATTCTATTCTCAATCTTAACCATGCAAGAAAAACAGAATTTATGCTTACCTGATAAATTTCTCTCTCTTACGATGTATCCGGTCCACGGCTTCATCCTTACTTGTGGGATATTCTCAATCCCTACAGGAAGTGGCAAAGAGCACACAGCAGAGCTGTCCATATAGCTCCCCTCAGGCTCCGCCCCCCAGTCATTCGACCGACGGTTAGGAGAAAAAGGAGAACCATAGGGTGCAGTGGTGACTGTAGTTAAAAATAAATTTAAACCGGACTAAAATGCCAGGGTGGGCCGTGGACCGGATACACCGTAAGAGAAAGAAATTTATCAGGTAAGCATAAATTCTTTTTTCTCTTACATTGGTGTATCCGGTCCACGGCTTCATCCTTACTTGTGGGAACCAATACCAAAGCTTTAGGACACGGATGAAGGGAGGGAACAAGTCAGGTAACCTAAACGAAAGGCACCACTGCTTGCAAAATCTTTCTCCCAAAAATAGCCTCCAAAGAAGCAAAAGTATCGAATTTGTAAAATTTGGCAAATGTATGCAGTGAAGACCAAGTCGCTGCCTTACAGATCTGTTCAACAGAAGCCTCATTCTTTAAAGCCCATGTGGAAGCCACAGCTCTAGTGGAATGAGCTGTAATTCGTTCAGGAGGCTGCCTTCCAGCAGTCTCATAAGCCAACCGGATGATGCTTTTCAGCCAGAAAGACAGAGAGGTAGCAGTCGCTTTTTGACCTCTCCTCTTGCCAGAATAGACGACAAACAAGGACGATGTTTGTCTGAAGTCTTTAGTTGCTTTTAGATAAAACTTTAAAGCACGAACCACATCAAGATTGTGCAACAGACGTTCCTTGTTAGAAACTGGATTAGGACACAGAGAAGGAACAACTATTTCCTGGTTAATATTCTTATTGGAAACCACTTTTGGAAGAAAGGTAGTTTTGCGTACCAAACCTGGTTTATCTGTATGGAACACCAGATAGGGTGAATTACACTGCAAAGCAGACAATTCAGAAACTCTTCTAGCAGAAGAAATAGCTACCAAAAACAAAACTTTCCAAGATAATAACTTAATATCTATGGAATGTAGAGGTTCAAACGGTACCCCTTGAAGAACTGAAAGAACTAAATTTAGACTCCATGGAGGAGCCACAGGTCTGTAGACAGGCTTGATTCTGACTAGGGCCTGTACAAACGCCTGAACATCTGGCACAGCGGCCAGACGCTTATGCAACAGAACAGACAGAGCAGATATCTGTCCCTTTAGAGAACTAGCTTCTAACCCTTTCTCCAATCCTTCTTGGAGAAAGGATAGTAACTTTGGAATCCTAATCTTACTCCATGAGTAACCCTTGGATTCGCACCAACAAAGATATTTCCGCCATATCTTATGGTAAATTTTCCTGGTAACAGGCTTTCTAGCCTGGATCAGAGTATCTATAACTGATTCAGAGAACCCACGCTTAGCTAGAATTAAGCGTTCAATCTCCAAGCAGTCAGTTGCAGAGAAACTAGGTTTGGATGCTTGAAAGGACCTTGGGTTAGAAGGTCCTGCCTCAAAGGTAGCTTCCATGGTGGAGCCGATGACATATCCACCAGGTCTGCATACCAAGTCCTGCGTGACCACGCAGGAGCTATCAGAATTACCGAAGCCTTCTCCTGCTTGATTCTGGCTACTAGCCGAGGGAGAAGAGGCAACAATGGAAAGATATAAGCTAGATTGAACGACCAAGGCGCCACTAAGGCATCTACCAATGTCGCCTTGGGATCCCTGGACCTGGAACCGTAACGTTGAACTTTGGAGTTCTGGTGTGACGCCATCAGATCCAGATCTGGAAAGCCCCATAGTTGGGTTAACTGGACAAAAACCTCTGGGTGGAGTTCCCACTCCCCCGGATGGAAAGTCTGACTACTCAGATAATCCGCCTCCCAGTTGTCCACTCCTGGGATGTGAATTGCGGATAGATGGCAGGAGTGATCCTCTGCCCATTTGATGATCTTGGATACCTCCCTCATCGCCAGGGAACTCTTTGTTCCTCCCTGATTGATGTACACTACAGTCGTCATGTTGTCCGACTGAAATCTGATGAATTTAACCTCCGCTAGTTGAGGCCAGGCCTGGAGCGCATTGAATATCTCTCTCAAATCCAAAATGTTTATCGGGAGAAGAGATTCTTCCCGAGACCATAGACCCTGAGCTTGCAGGGAGTCCCAGACCGCACCCCAGCCTAAGAGGCTGGCGTCGGTCGTGACAATGATCCACTCCGGTCTGTGGAAACTCATTCCCTGAGACAGGTGATCCTGAGACAACCACCAGAGGAGTGAGTCTCTGGTTTTCTGGTCCATTTGTATCTGGGGAGACAAATCTGCATAATCCCCATTCCACTGTTTGAGCATGCACAGTTGCAGTGGTCTTAAATGAATTCGAGCAAAAGGGACCACGTCCATTGCTGCAACCATTAGTCCTATTAACGCCATGCACTGAGCCACGGAGGGTTGAGGAATGGCATGAAGAACTCGACAAGTGTTCATAAGTTTTAACTTCCTGACATCAGTCAGAAAGATCTTCATTTCTACCGAGTCTATTATTGTTCCCAGGAAGGGAACCCTTGTGAACGGGGACAGAGAACTCTTTTCTTCGTTCACCTTCCACCCGTGAGACCTTAGAAAGGCTAGAACAATGTCTGTATGAGCCTTTGCTTTGTGAAAGGACGACGCTTGTATTAAGATGTCGTCTAGGTAAGGTGCTACTGCAATGCCCCTTGGTCTTAGCACTGCTAGAAGGGACCCTAGCACCTTTGTGAAAATTCTGGGAGCAGTGGCCAATCCGAAGGGAAGGGCCACGAACTGGTAATGCTTGTCCAGAAAGGCGAACCTCAGGAACTGATGGTGATCTTTGTGGATAGGAATATGCAGGTACGCATCCTTTAAGTCCACGGTAGTCATATTGACCCTCCTGGATCATTGGTAAGATTGTCCGAATGGTTTCCATTTTGAATGATGGAACTCTGAGGAATTTGTTTAGGATTTTTAAGTCCAGGATTGGCCTGAAAGTTCCTTCCTTTTTGGGAACTACAAACAGGTTTGAGTAAAAACCCAGTCCTTGTTCTGCTGATGGAACTGGGTGTATCACTCCCATTTTTAGAAGGTCTTCTACGCAACGTAAGAATGCCTGTCTATCTGGTCTAAAGATAAGCGAGAAATGTGGAACCTTCCCCTTGGAGGAAGGTCCTTGAATTCCAGAAGATACCCCTGAGTGACAATTTCTATCGCCCAGGGATACGGAACATCTCTTGCCCAAGCCTGAGCAAAGAGAGAAAGTCTGCACCCTACTAGATCCGGTCCCGGATCGGGGGCTACCCTTTCATGCTGTCTTGTTAGCAGCAGCAGGCTTCTTGGCCTGTTTACCCTTGTTCCAGCCTTGCAAGGGTTTCCATGCTGATTTGGGCTGGGAAGCGTTACCCTCTTGCTTAGTGGCTGTAGAGGTAGAAGCAGGTCCGTTCCTGAAATTGCGAAAGGAACGAAAATTAGACTTGTTTTTAGCTTTGAAAGGTCTATCTTGTGGAAGGGCATGGCCCTTTCCCCCAGTGATATCTGAAATAATTTTTCAATTCTGGCCCGAATAGTCTTACCCTTGAAAGGAATATTAAGCAATTTTGTTTTGGACGACATGTCCGCCGACCAAGATTTTAGCCAAAGCACTCTGCGCACCACGATTGCAAAACCAGAATTTTTCGCCGCTAATTTAGCTAACTGAAAAGCTGCATCTGTGATGAAAGAATTAGCCAACTTCAGGGCGTGTATTCTGTCCATGACCTCATCATAAGAAGTCTCCTTCTGGAGCGAGTTTTCTAGTTCCTCAAACCAAAAAGCCGCTGCAGTGGTTACAGGAATAATGCAAGAAATTGGTTGAAGAAGAAAACCTTGTTGAACAAATATTTTCTTAAGCAAACCTAATTTTTTATCCATAGGATCTTTGAAAGCGCAACTATCTTCTATTGGTATAGTCGTGCGCTTAGCTAGTGTTGAAACTGCCCCTTCTACCTTAGGGACCGTCTGCCATGAGTCCCTTCTGGGGTCGACAATGGGAAACATTTTCTTAAATATAGGGGGGGGGGAATAAAGGGCACCCCTGGTCTCTCCCACTCCCTAGTCACGATATCCGCCACCCTCTTAGGTATCGGAAACGCGTCAGTGTGTACCAGGACCTCTAAGTATTTGTCCATTTTACACAATTTTTCTGGGACCACCAAGGGGTCACAATCATCTAGCGTAGCCAGGACCTCCTTAAATAGGGCGCGGAGGTGTTCTAGCTTAAATTTAAATGCTATGGTATCTGGCTCTGCCTGTTGAGAAACTTTTCTTGTGTCAGAAATTTCTCCTTCAGACAGGCCCTCCCTCAGCACCAAGTCGGATTGTTGTGAGGGTACTACAGATAAATTATCCGCTGCGCCTGATTGCTCATTTTCTGTATTTAAAACTGAGCTATCGCGCTTCCTCGGAAATGCTGGCAGTTTGGATAAAAATGCTGCGAGAGAATTATCCATTACTGCTGCTAACTGTTGCAAAGTGATAGGAATCGATGCGCGAGAGGTACTGGGCATCTCTGGTGTCGACACAGGAGAGGATAGCGTAATATCCTCACTACCTTCAGCTAAAGAATCATCTTGGGCTACATTTTTAAGTGTCACTGTATGGTCCTTAAGCTGTTTGGACGCTATAGCACACTTCAAACATAACTGCAATGGGGGTACCGCCATGGCCTTTAAGCATACAGAACAAAGGCTATCTGAAGGCTCAGACATGTTTGACAGACTTAGACAGCACTACAATGCAATAAAAAATACTTTTTGAAAAAACGTTACTGTGTCTTTAAATAATAAAAGTGCACACTTTATTACTAAAATATCACATAACCATCAAATAAACATCCAATCTTAATGAAATTTTCACCACATTATCCTAACGCTTTGAAAAGATTGCACACACATTTTCAGACCAATTAACCCCTTAATGCCCAAACCGGAGCTAAGAACAGCAGTTAACCGGTTAAAAACACTACAGCACGATGCCACAGCCTCTACTGTGGCTTTTACCTTCCTTAGGGATTATTTGAAGAAGAAATAAGCCTCTCTGAAGTCCTCTCTGAGGTCTCTGGACTCCACACGTGAAGCTGCATGAACTGTCTAGCAAAAAACATAATTTATGTAAGAACTTACCTGATAAATTCATTTCTTTCATATTAACAAGAGTCCATGAGCTAGTGACGTATGGGATATACATTCCTACCAGGAGGGGCAAAGTTTCCCAAACCTTAAAATGCCTATAAATACACCCCTCACCACACCCACAAATCAGTTTAACGAATAGCCAAGAAGTGGGGTGATAAGAAAAAAAGTGCGAAGCATATAAAATAAGGAATTGGAATAATTGTGCTTTATACAAAAAAATCATAACCACCACAAAAAAGGGTGGGCCTCATGGACTCTTGTTAATATGAAAGAAATGAATTTATCAGGTAAGTTCTTACATAAATTATGTTTTCTTTCGTGTAATTAACAAGAGTCCATGAGCTAGTGACGTATGGGATAATGACTACCCAAGATGTGGATCTTTCCACACAAGAGTCACTAGAGAGGGAGGGATAAAATAAAGACAGCCAATTCCTGCTGAAAATAATCCACACCCAAAATAAAGTTTAACAAAAAACATAAGCAGAAGATTCAAACTGAAACCGCTGCCTGAAGAACTTTTCTACCAAAAACTGCTTCAGAAGAAGAAAATACATCAAAATGGTAGAATTTAGTAAAAGTATGCAAAGAGGACCAAGTTGCTGCTTTGCAGATCTGGTCAACCGAAGCTTCATTCCTAAACGCCCAGGAAGTAGATACTGACCTAGTAGAATGAGCTGTAATTCTCTGAGGCGGAATTTTACCCGACTCAACATAGGCAAGATGAATTAAAGATTTCAACCAAGATGCCAAAGAAATGGCAGAAGCTTTCTGGCCTTTCCTAGAACCGGAAAAGATAACAAATAGACTAGAAGTCTTACGGAAAGATTTCGTAGCTTCAACATAATATTTCAAAGCTCTAACAACATCCAAAGAATGCAATGATTTCTCCTTAGAATTCTTAGGATTAGGACATAATGAAGGAACCACAATTTCTCTACTAATGTTGTTGGAATTCACAACTTTAGGTAAAAATTCAAAAGAAGAAGTTCGCAACACCGCCTTATCCTGATGAAAAATCAGAAAAGGAGACTCACACGAAAGAGCAGATAATTCAGAAACTCTTCTAGCAGAAGAGATGGCCAAAAGGAACAAAACTTTCCAAGAAAGTAATTTAATGTCCAATGAATGCATAGGTTCAAACGGAGGAGCTTGAAGAGCTCCCAGAACCAAATTCAAACTCCAAGGAGGAGAAATTGACTTAATGACAGGTTTTATACGAACCAAAGCTTGTACAAAACAATGAATATCAGGAAGAATAGCAATCTTTCTGTGAAAAAGAACAGAAAGAGCGGAGATTTGTCCTTTCAAAGAACTTGCGGACAAACCCTTATCTAAACCATCCTGAAGAAACTGTAAAATTCTCGGTATTCTAAAAGAATGCCAAGAAAAATGATGAGAAAGACACCAAGAAATATAAGTCTTCCAGACTCTATAATATATCTCTCGAGATACAGATTTACGAGCCTGTAACATAGTATTAATCACGGAGTCAGAGAAACCTCTATGACCAAGAATCAAGCGTTCAATCTCCATACCTTTAAATTTAAGGATTTCAGATCCGGATGGAAAAAAGGACCTTGTGACAGAAGGTCTGGTCTTAACGGAAGAGTCCATGGTTGGCAAGATGCCATCCGGACAAGATCCGCATACCAAAACCTGTGAGGCCATGCCGGAGCTATTAGCAGAACAAACGAGCATTCCCTCAGAATCTTGGAGATTACTCTTGGAAGAAGAACTAGAGGCGGAAAGATATAGGCAGGATGATACTTCCAAGGAAGTGATAATGCATCCACTGCCTCCGCCTGAGGATCCCGGGATCTGGACAGATACCTGGGAAGTTTCTTGTTTAGATGAGAGGCCATCAGATCTATCTCTGGGAGCCCCCACATTTGAACAATCTGAAGAAATACCTCTGGGTGAAGAGACCATTCGCCCGGATGCAACGTTTGGCGACTGAGATAATCCGCTTCCCAATTGTCTACACCTGGGATATGAACCGCAGAGATTAGACAGGAGCTGGATTCCGCCCAAACCAAAATTCGAGATACTTCTTTCATAGCCAGAGGACTGTGAGTCCCTCCTTGATGATTGATGTATGCCACAGTTGTGACATTGTCTGTCTGAAAACAAATGAACGATTCTCTCTTCAGAAGAGGCCAAAACTGAAGAGCTCTGAAAACTGCACAGAGTTCCAAGATATTGATCGGTAATCTCACCTCCTGAGATTCCCAAACTCCTTGTGCCGTCAGAGATCCCCACACAGCTCCCCAACCTGTGAGACTTGCATCTGTTGAAATTACAGTCCAGGTCGGAAGAACAAAAGAAGCCCCCTGAATTAAACGAAGGTGATCTGTCCACCACGTTAGAGAGTGCCGAACAATCGGTTTTAAAGATATTAATTGATATATCTTCGTGTAATCCCTGCACCATTGGTTCAGCATACAGAGCTGAAGAGGTCGCATGTGAAAACGAGCAAAGGGGATCGCGTCCGATGCAGCAGTCATAAGACCTAGAATTTCCATGCATAAGGCTACCGAAGGGAATGATTGAGACTGAAGGTTTCGACAGGCTGTAATCAATTTTAGACGTCTCTTGTCCGTTAAAGACAGAGTCATGGACACTGAATCTATCTGGAAACCCAGAAAGGTTACCCTTGTTTGAGGAATCAAAGAACTTTTTGGTAAATTGATCCTCCAACCATGATCTTGAAGAAACAACACAAGTCGATTCGTATGAGACTCTGCTAAATGTAAAGACTGAGCAAGTACCAAGATATCGTCCAAATAAGGAAATACCACAATACCCTGTTCTCTGATTACAGACAGAAGGGCACCGAGAATCTTTGTGAAAATTCTTGGAGCTGTAGCAAGGCCAAACGGTAGAGCCACAAATTGGTAATGCTTGTCTAGAAAAGAGAATCTCAGGAACTGATAATGATCTGGATGAATCGGAACATGCAGATATGCATCCTGTAAATCTATTGTGGACATATAATTCCCTTGCTGAACAAAAGGCAATATAGTCCTTACAGTTACCATCTTGAACGTTGGTATCCTTACATAACGATTCAATAATTTTAGATCCAGAACTGGTCTGAAGGAATTCTCCTTCTTTGGTACAATGAAGAGATTTGAATAAAACCCCATCCCCTGTTCCGGAACTGGAACTGGCATAATTACTCCAGCTAACTCTAGATCTGAAACACAATTCAGAAATGCTTGAGCTTTCACTGGATTTACTGGGACATGGGAAAGAAAAAATCTCTTTGCAGGAGGTCTCATCTTGAAACCAATTCTGTACCCTTCTGAAACAATGTTCTGAATCCAAAGATTGTGAACAGAATTGATCCAAATTTCTTTGAAAAAACGTAACCTGCCCCCTACCAGCTGAACTGGAATGAGGGCCGTACCTTCATGTGAACTTAGAAGCAGGCTTTGCCTTTCTAGCAGGCTTGGATTTATTCCAGACTGGAGATGGTTTCCAAACTGAAACTGCTCCTGAGGACGAAGGATCAGGCTTTTGTTCTTTGTTGAAACGAAAGGAACGAAAACGATTGTTAGCCCTGTTTTTACCTTTAGACTTTTTATCCTGTGGTAAAAAAGTTCCTTTCCCACCAGTAACAGTTGAAATAATAGAATCCAACTGAGAACCAAATAATTTGTTTCCCTGGAAAGAAATGGAAAGTAGAGTTGATTTAGAAGCCATATCAGCATTCCAGGTCTTAAGCCATAAAGCTCTTCTGGCTAAGATAGCCAGAGACATAAATCTAACATCAACTCTAATAATATCAAAAATGGCATCACATATGAAATTATTAGCATGCTGGAGAAGAATAATAATATCATGAGAATCACGATTTGTTACTTGTTGCGCTAGAGTTTCCAACCAAAAAGTTGAAGCTGCAGCAACATCAGCCAATGATATAGCAGGTCTAAGAAGATTACCTGAACATAGATAAGCTTTTCTTAGAAAAGATTCAATTTTTCTATCTAAAGGATCCTTAAACGAGGTACCATCTGACGTAGGAATGGTAGTACGTTTAGCAAGGGTAGAAATAGCCCCATCAACTTTAGGGATTTTGTCCCAAAATTCTAACCTGTCAGGCGGAACAGGATATAATTGCTTAAAACGTTTAGAAGGAGTAAATGAATTACCCAATTTATCCCATTCCTTAGCAATTACTGCAGAAATAGCATTAGGAACAGGAAAAACTTCTGGAATAACCGCAGGAGCTTTAAAAACCTTATCCAAACGTATAGAATTAGTATCAAGAGGACTAGAATCCTCTATTTCTAAAGCAATTAGTACTTCTTTAAGTAAAGAGCGAATAAATTCCATCTTAAATAAATATGAAGATTTATCAGCATCAATCTCTGAGATAGAATCCTCTGAACCAGAAGAGTCCAAAGAATCAGAATGATGGTGTTCATTTAAAAATTCATCTGTAGAGAGAGAAGATTTAAAAGACTTTTTACGTTTACTAGAAGGAGAAATAACAGACAAAGCCTTCTTTATGGATTCAGAAACAAAATCTCTTATGTTATCAGGAACATTCTGCACCTTAGATGTTGAGGGAACTGCAACAGGCAATGGTACATCACTAAAGGAAATATTAACTGCTTTAACAAGTTTGTCATGACAATTATTACAAACAACAGCTGGAGGAATAGCTACCAAAAGTTTACAGCAGATACACTTAGCTTTGGTAGATCCAGCAGGCAGTGGTTTTCCTGTAGTATCTTCTGGCTCAGATGCAACGTGAGACATCTTGCAATATGTAAGAGAAAAAACAACATATAAAGCAAAATAGATCAAATTCCTTATAAGACAGTTTCAGGAATGGGAAAAAAATGCCAAACATCAAGCTTCTAGCAACCAGAAGCAAATGAAAAATGAGACTGAAATAATGTGGAGACAAAAGCGACGCCCATATTTTTTGGCGCCAAATAAGACGCCCACATTATTTGGCGCCTAAATGCTTTTGGCGCCAAAAATGACGCCACATCCGGAACGCCGACATTTTTGGCGCAAAATAACGTCAAAAATGACGCAACTTCCGGCGACACGTATGACGCCGGAAACGGAAAAGAATTTTTGCGCCAAAAAAGTCCGCGCCAAGAATGACGCAATAAAATGAAGCATTTTCAGCCCCCGCGAGCCTAACAGCCCACAGGGAAAAAAGTCAAATTTTTGAGGTAAGAAAAATATGATAATTCAATGCATAATCCCAAATATGAAACTGACTGTCTGGAAATAAGGAAAGTTGAACATTCTGAGTCAAGGCAACTAAATGTTTGAATACATATATTTAGAACTTTATAAATAAAGTGCCCAACCATAGCTTAGAGTGTCACAGAAAATAAGACTTACTTACCCCAGGACACTCATCTACATGTTTGTAGAAAGCCAAACCAGTACTGAAACGAGAATCAGTAGAGGAAATGGTAAATATAAGAGTATATCGTCGATCTGAAAAGGGAGGTAAGAGATGAATCTCTACGACCGATAACAGAGAACCTTATGAAATAGACCCCGTAGAAGGAGATCACTGCATTCAATAGGCAAAACTCTCTTCACATCCCTCTGACATTCACTGCACGCTGAGAGGAAAACCGGGCTCCAACTTGCTGCGGAGCGCATATCAACGTAGAATCTAGCACAAACTTACTTCACCACCTCCCTTGGAGGCAAAGTTTGTAAAACTGATTTGTGGGTGTGGTGAGGGGTGTATTTATAGGCATTTTAAGGTTTGGGAAACTTTGCCCCTCCTGGTAGGAATGTATATCCCATACGTCACTAGCTCATGGACTCTTGTTAATTACATGAAAGAAACAACTGCGCAACTGGCCCCCTCCCTCTTCATTCCAGAGTGATGGGGCCCTTTAGACTAGGTTAGGTGTCTAAGTGCCAGGCGCAATAATAAACCCCATAAGTGTTTTAAAAGTCTCAAAAACACCCTATTCATTCTAAATCATGCTAATAAAGCAATCGATTAAGCCCACAATAGTGTCAACCAGCATTAAGCCCTTAATTTAAGCCATCATTTTATACCGAGTATGAGAAAAATGGCTTACCTATCCCTGAGGGGATTTCTGACAGTCTTCTAGCATTACTTGGTCTTGTTAGAAAAATGACTGATCATACCTGAAGCAGTTAAGCCTGCAAACTGTTCCCCCCAACTGAAGTTCTCCGGTATTCAACAGTCCTGCGTGGGAACAGCAATGGATTTTAGTTACTGGTGCTAAAATCATATTCCTCAGCAGAAATCTTCATCACTTTCTGCCTCAGAGTAAATAGTACAAGCCGGCACTATTTTAAAATAACAAACTTTTGATAGAAGAAATAAAAACTACAAATCTAACACCACAAACTCTTTATCCTCCCGTGGAGATGCTACTTGTTAGAGCGGCAAAGAGAATGACTGGGGGGGCGGAGCCTGAGGGGAGCTATATGGACAGCTCTGCTGTGTGCTCTCTTTGCCACTTCCTGTAGGGATTGAGAATATCCCACAAGTAAGGATGAAACCGTGGACCGGATACACCAATGTAAGAGAAAAAAGTTTAAGCATATATGCAACCCAACAGGACTTATGTCTTGTCACTGCCGGGAACATGCTCATAGATAAAGCTTTGGATGTACTAAACGGCAAACACTTGCCTGCTTCAGTTGGGGCCTAACAAGAAGTGCCTTGTGACTACAACTGCATGATGGAGACAGGGAGAGGAGCAGCACAGCTTTAAGAAAGGCAAGCCAGAGCCTCTACCACTAATACTTAGCAGGTGAGAAAGGGACCTAGTCCTGATCATCCTATGATAGACAGAACTGGAGTCAACGGTGACTCACCTTTTGGCAAGGTGTTGTAGTCTTCTGCTCCCTTCCCCTTTTATGAGAGGGACTCATCTCGTAAGTCTTACTATGAGGGTCAACATGAAGTATTTCTAACAAAACATTGTTCTAGAATGAGGCAAGATTATAGGGTGGTTATAAATTTAATAATTTTGATGAAAAGAACCAGAAGGCCCATCAATATTGACAAAAAAAAATTGGATTTTTTTATTCTGTGCTTTATGTTGAGGCATGAAATCAAAATTATTTTGTCTCTTATGATTCAGACAGAGCATACAATCTAAGTTTTCAGTTTACTTCTATTATATAATTTGCTGCATTTTTAAGGTATTCTATGTTGAAGAGTAGACTCCGGAGCAAGCTAGGTAGTAGAATGGCTTTAGCAATTTCAGAGGCAGAGAAAGTTATTTGCATGTATTCTTATTTATATGGATTTATCCAGACACAGGAGATTAGTCTGATAAAAACCCCCTAGTCCAAAGACAGTTTACATCACATTGTATTAGATCACAAAATGTGCAGGAATATTATAAATTGTGCTAACAAAGCACTTCTTACAAAAAATGTCAGTGCACAACTTTATCTTGCCTTAGATCAATGGAACAATTTGTGGCTGCTGCTAGGAGTCTGCATAATATGAATATGGGCCAATATGGGCCAACATCTCAATTAAAAAAAGTTGAGTACCTACTAGAAGTATCCCTTGCACAAATCCTAATGCAGTAACCACAGCACCTGCAAGCTTCTCCCAGCTATATAAACCTAAATACAGGTGAATAAGGGGGAAAACATACATTAATGAGAATAGAATGCTTCAGAGAAATCAGTCATATCATAAAAGCAGTTAGGACATTTACAGCTGCGCCTGATGCAGATACTCAGACCCCTTCCCTGAGCTCACAAGACCACCTAGCCCACTCAGATGAGGAATCCAACTGGTACTATCTACCCCCTTATCTGTGACCTGCAGTGTCCAGCCAGCAACAGAACATCCACAGTAGGCATCGTGCTCATGTTGGCAGCAGTGTTTGGCTTGAAGCACATGGCAACAGTGCTCTTACTAAAAAAAAAAAAAAAAAAAAAAGCATTCTGCAAAACAGCTGCCCTATTGACACATGCACTCTTCTGAAACATACTTGCTTGTCAACAAAGGAGACCAAGTTAACAAAGTCATTTTGAAAACAGAAGTAAATTGGAAAAGTTTCTTCCTGTATTATGGAAGAATTGTCCCTTTAATCAGGGCTTAATTTTCAGCATAGCTTTATGCTTACCTCAACACTCTTCAATACCCTTACTGCAATTGGACTAATCTTTGCAAGTCACATTTGCATTGCAGTTCTACTAACCTCACTGACAAGTGTTGGGGTTCCATTCCATTTCGGGTGTAGGTGTTCCTTGTTAAAATGAACTGGACTGCAGGGTACTTCTGACTTGCTCTGTTATAGTGAATTAAAAAGTTAATTAAAAAAAAAAAATGTAATCCATAACTTTCTTATATTCCTTGATATACTTGTGAGAATGGAAGAGAGGTTAACCTACACTGTACACTTTAAGGTCATGATGTCTTTCCTTGTAGGCTATTTTTAAGATGGCATTTTAGCAACTATTTTTTTTATAGTCATCAGAACTGTACACAATATTCAGGTGATGTATAAAGCGATATAAAAAGCTCACTTTTCCTATAAAACCATCCTATTAGCCTTACTGAAATACTAATAGTTCTAAAATCCTGTTAGTAAAATGGCACTGAAGCTTTAAAAAAAAAAAAAAAAATTTATGTAAGAACTTACCTGAAATTCATTTCTTTCATATTGGCAAGAATCCATGAGTTAGTGACGTATGGGATATACAATCCTACCAGGAGGGGCAAAGTTTCCCAAACCTCAAAATGCCTATAAACACACCCCTCACCACACCCACAATTCAGTTTAACGAATAGCCAAGAAGTGGGGTGATAAAAAAGAGTAAAAAGCATCAAAGGAATTTGGAAATTGTGCTTTATACAAAAAAATGATAACCTCCATAAAAAGGGTGGGCCTCATGGACTCTTGCCAATATGAAAGAAATGAATTTATCAGGTATGTTTTTACATAAATTATGGTTTTCTTTCATGTAATTGGCAAGAGTCCATCAGCTAGTGACGTATGGGATAGCAAGATGTGGAACTCCACGCAACAGGGAGGGATAAAATAAAAAAGCCATTTTTCGATGAAGAATTAATCCACAACCCAAAATAAGTTTATTCTCATAAATGAAAAGAAAAACTTAAAAACATAGCTGCCTGAAAATCTTTTTTACCAAAAACTGCTTCCGAAGAAGCAAATACATCAAAACTGTAGAATTTTAATAAATGTATGCAAAGAAGACCAATTTGCTGCTTTGCAAACCTGATCAACTGAAACTTCATTCTTAAAAGCCCACGAAGTGGAGACTGATTTAGTAGAATGAGCTGTAATTCTGAGGCGGGGCTTGACCCGACTCCAAATAAGCTTGAAGAATCAAAAGCTTTAACCACAATGCCAAAGAAACGGCAGAAGCCTTCTGATCTTTCCTAGAACCAGAAAAGATAAATACTAGAAGTCTTCCTGAAATCTTTAGTAGCTCCAACATAATATTTCAAAGCTCTTACCACATCCAAAGAAAGTAAGGATCTCTCCAAAGAAATCTTAGGATTAGGACACAAGGAAGGGACAACAATTTAAATGAAGTCCGCAAAACCACCTTAACCTGATGAAAAATCAGAAAATGAGATTCACAAGAAAGAGCAGATAATTCAGAAACTATTCTAGCAGAAGAGATGGCCAATAGGAACAACACTTTCCAAGAAAGTAGTTTAATGTCCAGAGTACATAGGCTCAAATGGAGGAGCCTGTAAAGCCTTCTAAACCAAATTAAGACTCCAAGGAGGAGAGATCGATTTAATGAGAGGCTTGATACGAACCAAAGCCTGAACAAAACAGTGAATATCAGGAAGCTTAGCAATCTTTCTGTGAAATAAAACAGAAAGAGCAGAGATTTGTTCCTTCAAGGAAATTGCAGACAAACCCTTATCCAAACCATCCTGAAGAAACTGTAAAATTCTAGGAATTCTGAAAGAATGCGAAGAGATTTTGAGATCATGAAATAAGTATTCTAAACTTGATAATAAATCTTTCTAGAAACAGATTTACGAGCCTGTAATATAGTATTAATCACTGAGTCAGAGAAAACTATGACTAAGCACTAGGCGTTCAATTTCCATACCTTCAAATTGAATGATTTGAGATCCTAATGGAAAAACGGACCTTGAGACAGAAGGTCCGGCCAAGGTTGGCAACTGGACATCCGAACAAGATCCACATACCAAAAACCTGTGAGGCCATGCTGGAGCTACCAGAAAAACAAACGATTGCTCCATGATGATTTTGGAGATCACAATTGGAAGAACTAAAGGCGGGAAAATATAAGCAGGTTGATAACACCAAGGAAGTGTCAACGCATCCACTTCTTCCGCTCGAGGATCCCTAGACAGGTACCTGGGAAATTTCTTCTTTAGATGAGAAGCCATCAGATCTGTTTCTGGAAGACCCCATATCTGAACAACCTGAGAAAACACATCTCGATGGAGGGACCACTCCCCTGGATGTAAAGTCTGACGACAGATAATCCGCTTCCCAATTGTCTATACCTGGGATATGAACCGCCGAAATTAGACAGGAGCTGGATTCCGCCTAATTAAATATCCGAGATACTTCTTTCATAGCTTGGGGACTGTGAGTCCCACCCTGATGACTGACATATGTCAGTTGTGATATTGTCTGTCTGAAAACAAATGAACGGTTCTCTCTTCAACAGAGGCCAAATCTGAAGAGCCCTGAAAATCGCACGGAGTTCCAAAATATTGCTTGGTAATCTCGCCTCTTGAGATTTCCAAACCCCTTGTGCTGTCAGAGATCACCAAACAGCTCCCCAACCTGAAAGACTCGCATCTGTTGTGATCACAGTCCAGGTTGGACGGACAAAAGAGGCCCCTAGAACTATACGATGGTGATTTAACCACCAAGTCAGATAGTCGAGCATTGGGATTTAAGGATATTAATGGTGATATCTTCGTATAATCCCTGCACCATTGGTTCAGTATACAAAGCTGGAGAGGTCTCATATGAAAACGAGCAAAGGGGATCGTGTCCGATGCTGCAGTCATGAGACCTAAAACTTCCATGCACATAGCTACTGAAGGGAATGACAGACTGATGGTTCCGACAGGCTGAAACCAATTTTAAACGTCTTTTGTCTGTTAGAGACAGAGTGTCATGGACACTGAATCTATCTGGAAACCTAAAAAGGAGACCCTTGTCTGCGGAATCTAAGAACTTTTTGGTAAATTGATCCTCCAATCATGTTTTCGAAGAAACACTAGTTGATTTGTGTGAGATTCTGCAGAATGTAAAGACTGAGCTATTGGTAATGAAGAAAAAAGGTAAAGTGGTGTGCAAATCTAACCCCTGCACCCATAAAACAGATAGAAAAGGTATTGAATAGTAAATATAAGAGGAAGTAAATGTGCGCTAACAGCTACGGGGTCAGTCAACAAAGAAAAAGATTACTCAATTGAGAGAGAAAATATATAATTTAATGTTTAATATAATGTTATAAAATAAACCTAAATAATTAAAAAAGTAAATTTATGCTTACCTGATAAATTAATTTTTTACCATATGACGAGTCCACGGATTTCATCCTTACTTGTGGGATATTAACCTCCTGCTAACAGGAAGTGGCAAAGAGCACCACAGCAGAGCTGTATATATAGCCCCATCCTTCCCCTCCACCTCCAGTCATTCGACCGAAGGTTTAGGAAGAGAAAAGGAAAGGCTAAAAGGTGCAGAGGTGACTGAAGTTTAGAAAAAATAAAATAAATCTGTCTTAAAATAACAGGGTGGGCCGTGGACTCGTCATATCGTAAAAGAAATTAATTTATCAGGTAAGCATAAATTTACTTTTCTTTTACAAAGATATGACGAGTCCACGGATTTCATCCTTACTTGTGGGATACCAATACCAAAGCAATAGGACACGGATGAAAGGGAGAGACAAGACAGGAACCTAAACGGAAGGCACCACTGCTTGAAGAACCTCTCTCCTAAAAACAGCCTCAGAAAAAGCAAAAGTATCAAATTTGTAAAATTTGGAAAAAGTATGAAGGGACGACCAAGTCGCAGCCTTACAAATCTGTTCAACAGAAGCATTGTTTTTAAAAGGCCATGTGGAAGCCACAGCCCTTGTAGAATGAGCTGTAATTCTTTCAGGAGGCTGCTGTCCAGCAGTCTCATATGCCAGGCGGATGATACTTCTCAGCCAAAAAGAAAGAGGTAGCCGTAGCTTTCTGACCCCTACGCTTTCCAGAATAAACAATGAATAATGAAGATGATTGACGGAAATCCTTGGTTGCCTGTAAGTAAAACTTCAAGGCACGGACCACGTCCAGATTATGTAACAGACGCTCCTTCTTGGAAGGATTAAGACATAATGAAGGAACAACAATTTCCTGATTAATGTTCTTATTTGAAACAACCTTAGGAAGAAATCCAGGTTTGGTACGTAAAACCACCTTATCAGAATGAAAAATAAGATAAGGAGAATCACATTGTAATGATGAAAGCTCAGAAACTCTTCGAGCAGAAGAAATAGCAAGCAAAAACAGAACTTTCCAAGAGAACAACAATATCTATGGAATGCATGGGTTCAAACGGAACCCCTTGAAGAACTCTAATAACTAAATTCAAACTCCAGGGAGGAGTAATTGGTCTAAATACAGGCTTAATTCTAGTTAAAGCCTGACAAAAAGACTGAATATCCGGCACATTTGCCAAACGTTTGTGAAGCAAAAATTGACAAAGCAGAAATCTGTCCCTTTAAGGAACTTGCTGATAACCCTTTCTCCAATCCATCTTGGAGAAAAGACAGAATCCTAGGAATCCTAGTTTTACTCCATGAGTAACCCTTGGATTTACACCAATAAAGATATTTACGCCATATCTTATGATAGATTTTTCTAGTAACAAGCTTGCGAGCCTGTATCAAAGTATCAATGACCGAATCAGAGAATCCTCGCTTAGATAGAATCAAGCGTTCAATCTCCAAGCAGTCAGCTGCAGAGAAATTAGATTTGGATGTTGGAAAGGCCCTTGAATGAGAAGGTCCTGTCTCAAAGGAAGTTTTCACGGTGGCAGAGAGGACATGTCCACAGGCGCTATCAGGATTACTGAAGCTCTCTCCTGTTTGATTCGAGCAATCACGCGTGGAAGGAGAGGAAACGGTGGAAATGCATAAGCTAGGCTTAACGACCAAGGCACTGCCAGGGCATCTATCAGTTCGGCCTGTGGATCGCTTGACCTGGATCCGTAACGTGGAAGCTTGGCAATCTGACGAGATGCCATCAGATCTAATTCCGGTCTGCCCCATTGGAGAATCAATGAGGCAAAAACCTCCGGATGGAGTTCCCACTCCCCCGGATGAAAAGTCTGACGACTTAGAAAATCCGCTTCCCCCGGATGAAAAGTCTGACGACTTAGAAAATCCGCTTCCCAATTCTCTACTCCTGGGATGTATATTGCCGACAGAAAGCAAGAATGGGCCTCCGCCCATTGCATTATCTTGGATACTTCTATCATCACTAAAGAACTCCTTGTTCCCCCCTGATTGATATATATACGCCACAGTCGTAATATTGTCCGACTGGAATCTGATGAATTTGGCCGAAGCTAACTGAGGCCACGCCTGAAGCGCATTGAATATTGCTGTCAGTTCCAGAATATTGATTAGAAATAGAGTCCAAACACCCTGAGCCTTCAGGGAATTCCAGACTGCACCCCAGCCCAGAAGACTGGCGTCCGTTGTCCCTATCACCCACGAGGGTCTGCGAAAACATGTCCCCTGGGACAGATGATCCGGCGACAACCACCAAAGAAGAGAGTCTCTGGTCTCTTGATCCAGATTTATCTGAGGAGATAAATTTGCATAATCCCCATTCCACTGTCCGTGCATGCACAGCTGCAGTGGTCTGAGATGAAAGCGGGCAAACAAAATTATATCCATTGCCGCTACCATTAATCCAATGACTTCCATGCACTGAGCCACTGATGGCAGATGAATGGACTGAAGTGCCCGGCAAGTATTCAGAATCTTTGTCTTTCTGACCTCTGTCAGAAATATTTTCATGTCAACAGAGTCTATAAGAGTTCCCAAGAAGGAAACCCTTGTCCGTGGAACTAATGAACTCTTTTCTATGTTCACTTTCCAACCGTGAGATCTCAGGAAAGACAATACTATGTCCGTGTGAGATTTTGTCAATTGATAAGTCGACTGCTGAATCAGAATATCGTCCAGATAAGACTGTTCCTAAGGTGGAGGGAGCTATTTCTACTATTGCTAAGCGTACAACTATACCTATCGAAGGAAAAAAAAAAAAAAAAACAACAAGGGGGGGGGGGGGGGAGAGAATGAATATTACCAACAGTCTAATAACACCATTTCGGAGTGTCTAAAGGGGTAGATTAGTTGGTCTATCTCCTCTTGGGGGAAAATCTTAATAAATGTGGACCATTTTTTAAAGAAAAAAAAGCTACCTCTCTTTCAGAAATTAAAGTTGTATCCATCTGTTCAACAATGCATTGTTTTTTTCATATGATTTTTAATCGGAGTCTCGCCATTTCTTGCTGCCAATAGTGTCACATTTCTAGCTTTTTTATGTTCGGGAGCTAAAGGGGATGAGAGAGAGAGAAGAGAGAGAGAGAAGAGAGAGTGAGAGAGAGAAGAGAGAGAGAGAAGAGAGAGTGAAAGAGAGAGAGAAGAGAGAGTGAAAGAGAGAGAGAAGAGAGAGTGAAAGAGAGAGAGAAGAGAGAGTGAAAGAGAGAGAGAAGAGAGAGTGAAAGAGAGAGAAGAGAGTGAGAGAGTGTGTGAGAGAGAGAGTGAGAGAGTGTGTGAGAGAGAGTGAGAGAGAGAGTGAGAGAGAGAGTGAGAGAGAGTGAGAGAGTGAGAGAGAGTGAGAGAGAGTGTGTGAGAGACAGAGACACAGAGACACAGAGAGACAGAGACACAGAGAGACAGAGAGACAGAGAGACAGAGAGACAGAGAGACAGAGACAGAGAGACAGAGAGTGAGAGTGTGTGAGAGAGAGAGAGAGAGAGAGAGAGAGAGAGTGTGAGAGAGAGACAGAGACAGAGTGAGAGTAAGAGTGAGACAGAGTGAGAGTGAGAGTGAGAGTGAGAGTGTGAGAGAGAGAGAGTGAGAGTGAGAGTGTGAGAGAGAGAGAGAGAGAGAGAGAGTGTGAGAGAGAGAGAGAGAGAGAGTGAGTGAGAGAGAGAGAGTGAGTGAGAGAGAGAGAGAATCTTCAGTACTTTGATGAGCCAGAATTCTATTTTCCGCCATAACTGTCTTATCTTAGGACATGCCCAAACCATGTGAATTATATCAGCTGCCACATATATGCACACTTCGGGCATATATTAAATTTATGGTTATGCCATTTGAATCCCTTTAATGGGGTATAGTAAGATCTATAGAGTAGTTTAACGTGTGACTCTCGCCAACTCGCAGATAATGTAGTCTGAGCTGTTGTAACTATTGTCTTCTCCACTTGATCGACTTAGGTTTTGAAGACACATCAGCAAACCAAGATTTGAGCCATAACGCGCTAGAATGGCAAATCCTGCCTTTTTCGCTGCTAATTTAGCAATTTGAAAAGCGGCATCAGTAATAAAAGAATTGGCTAGCTTGAGAGCTTTAATTCTATCCAGAATGTCATCTAATGGAGTCTCAACCTTCAGAAACTCTTCTAGGGCCTCAAACCAAAAAGCTGCTGCAGTAGTTACTGGAGCAATGAAAGCCGTAGGTTGTAAAAGGAAACCTTGCTGAATAAATAATTTCTTTAGAAGACCCTCTAATTTTTTATCCATAGGGTCTTTGAAAGCACAACTGTCCTCAATAGGTTGTACGCTTAGCCAGGGTAGATATGGCTCCCTCCACCTTAGGGACCGTTTGCCACATGTCCCGAATGGTGTCTGATATGGGAAACATTTTCTTAAAAGGAGGAGAGAACGGTATACCTGGTCTATCCCATTGCTTTTTTATAATTTCCAAAATTCTTTTAGGAATCAGAAAAACATCAGTGTAAGTAGGCACCTCTAGATATTTGTCCATCTTACACAATTTCTCTGGTGGTATCACAATAGGGTCACAATCATCCAGAGTCGCTAAAACCTCCCTAAGTAACAGACGTAGGTGTTCAAGCTTAAATTTAAAAGACATAATGTCAGAATCTGTCTGAGGTAACATATTTCTCCAACATAGGTGTGTCCGGTCCACGGCGTCATCCTTACTTGTGGGATTTTCTCTTCCCCAACAGGAAATGGCAAAGAGCCCAGCAAAGCTGGTCACATGATCCCTCCTAGGCTCCGCCTACCCCAGTCATTCTCTTTGCCGTTGCACAGGCAACATCTCCACGGAGATGGCTAAGAGTTTTTTGGTGTTTAAATGTAGTTTTTATTCTTCAATCAAGTGTTTGTTATTTTAAAATAGTGCTGGTATGTACTATTTACTCTGAAACAGAAAAGAGAAGAAGATTTCTGTTTGTAAGAGGAAGATGATTTTAGCAAACGTTACTAAAATCGATTGCTGTTTCCACACAGGACTGTTGAGATGAAGTAACTTCAGTTGGGGGAAGCAGTTGGCAGACTTTTCTGCCTGAGGTATGACTGGCCACATTTCTAACAAGACTTTGTAATGCTGGAAGGCTGTCATTTTCCCTATGGGAACGGTAAGCCATTTTCTTAGATTAAGTAAAAGAATAAAGGGCTTTATAAGGGCTTAAAAAACTGGTAGACATTTTTCTGGGCTAAAACGATTACTTTGCTAAGCATATTTGGCAGATTATAACTCTTTATAGTTATTATAATCTTGGGGATTGTTAAAAAACGGCAGGCACTGTATGGACACCTTTTTCAGAAGGGGGCCTTCTCTAGTCATAGGCAGAGCCTCATTTTCGCGCCACTAATGCGCAGTTGTTTTTGGAAAGCAAGGCATGCAGATGCATGTGTGAGGAGCTAAGAACCACTGAAAAAGCTTATAGAAGGCGTCATTTGGTATCGTATTCCCCTCTGGGCTTGGTTGGGTCTCAGCAAAGCAGATACCTGGGACTGTATAGGGGTTAAAGCTTTCAAATTTGGTGTGCAATACTTTTAAGGCTTTAAGACACTGTGGTGAAATTTTGGTGAATTTTGAACAATTGCTTCATGCTTTTTCGCATATTCAGTAATAAAGTGTGTTCTGTTTAAAATTTAAAGTGACAGTAACGGTTTTATTTTAAAACGTTTTTTGTGCTTTGTTGACAAGATTAAGCCTGTTTAACATGTCTGAACCATCAGATAAGCGATGTTCTATATGTATGAAAGCCAATGTGTCTCCCCATTTAAATATATGTGATAATTGTGACAGTGTCCAAACAAAGTAGGGACAATGATGCCACAGATAATAATATTGCCCAAGATGATTCTTCAGATGAGGGGAGTAAGCATGGTACTGCATCATCCCCTTCTGTGTCTACACCAGTTTTGCCCACACAAGAGGCCCCTAGTACATCTAGTGCGCCAATACTTATTACCATGCAACAATTAACGGCTGTTATGGATAATTCTATTGCAAATATTTTATCTAAAATGCCTACTTATCAGAGAAAGCGCGATTGCTCTGTTTTAAACACTGAAGAGCAAGAGGACGCTGATGATAACGTTTCTGACATACCCTCACACCAATCTGAAGGGGCCAGGAGGGAGGTTTTGTCTGAGGGAGAAATTTCAGATTCAGGAAAAATTTCTCAACAAGCTGAACCTGATGTTGTAACATTTAAATTTAAATTAGAACATCTCCGCGCACTGCTTAAGGAGGTATTATCTACTCTGGATGATTGTGACAATTTGGTCATTCCAGAGAAATTATGTAAGATGGACAAGTTCCTAGAGGTTCGGTGCCCCCCAATGCTTTTCCTATACCCAAGCGGGTGGCGGACATAGTAAATAAGGAATGGGAAAGGCCCGGCATACCTTTTGTTCCTCCCCCTATATTTAAGAAATTATTTCCTATAGTCGACCCCAGAAAGGACTTATGGCAGACAGTCCCTAAGGTCGAGGGGGCGGTCTCTACTCTAAACAAACGCACTACTATTCCCATAGAAGATAGTTGTGCTTTCAAAGATCCTATGGATAAAAAATTAGAGGGTTTGCTTAAAAAGATGTTTGTTCAGCAAGGTTACCTTCTACAACCAATTTCATGCATTGTTCCTGTCACTACGGCAGCGTGTTTCTGGTTCGAAGAACTAGAAAAGTCGCTCAATAAAGAATCTTCGTATGAGGAGGTTATGGACAGAGTTCAAGCACTTAAATTGGCTAACTCTTTTATTCTAGATGCCGCTTTGCAATTAGCTAGATTAGCGGCGAAAAATTCAGGGTTTGCTATCGTGGCGCGCAGAGCGCTTTGGCTAAAGTCTTGGTCAGCGGATGTGTCTTCCAAGACAAAATTGCTTAACATCCCTTTCAAGGGTAAAACACTGTTTGGTCCTGATTTGAAAGAGATTATTTCAGACATCACCGGGGGAAAGGGCCACGCCCTTCCTCAGGATAGGTCTTTTAAGGCTAGAAATAAGCCTAATTTTCGTCCCTTTCGCAGAAACGGACCAGCCTCTACTTCTACATCCTCTAAGCAAGAGGGTAATACTTCTCAACCCAAACCAGCCTGGAGACCGATGCAAGGCTGGAACAAGGGTAAGCAGGCCAAGAAGCCTGCCACTGCTACCAAAACAGCATGAAGGGATGGCCCCCGATCCGGGACCGGATCTGGTGGGGGGCAGACTTTCTCTCTTTGCTCAGGCCTGGGCAAGAGATGTTCAGGATCCTTGGGCACTAGAAATAGTTTCTCAAGGTTATCTCCTGGAATTCAAGGAACTACCCCCAAGGGGAAGGTTCCACAGGTCCCAATTATCTTCAAACCAAATAAAAAGACAGGCATTCTTACATTGTGTAGAAGACCTGTTAAAGATGGGAGTAATTAATCCAGTTCCAATAGGAGAACAAGGTATGGGGTTTTACTCCAACCTGTTCATAGTTCCCAAAAAAGAGGGAACATTCAGACCAATTTTAGATCTCAAGATCCTAAACAAATTTCTCAGGGTTCCATCGTTCAAAATGGAAACCATTCGAACGATCCTTCCTACCATCCAGGAAGGTCAATTTATGACCACGGTGGATTTAAAGGATGCGTACCTACATATTCCTATCCACAAGGAACATCATCAGTTCCTAAGGTTCGCTTTTCTGGACAAGCATTACCAGTTTGTGGCACTTCCATTCGGATTAGCCACTGCTCCGAGAATTTTCACAAAGGTACTAGGGTCCCTTCTAGCGGTTCTAAGACCAAGGGGCATTGCAGTAGTACCGTACTTGGACGACATCCTGATTCAAGCGTCGTCTATGTCAAAAGTCGTCCTAGCCTTTCTCAGATCTCACGGATGGAAAGTGAACATAGAAAAAAGTTCTCTTTCCCCGTCAACAAGAGTTCCCTTCTTGGGAACAATAATAGACTCCTTAGAAATGAGGATTTTTCTGACAGAGGTCAGAAAATCAAAACTTCTAAGCTCTTGTCAAGTACTTCATTCTGTTCTTCGTCCTTCCATAGCGCAGTGCATGGAAGTAATAGGATTGATGGTTGCAGCAATGGACATAGTTCCTTTTGCACGAATTCATCTAAGACCATTACAACTGTGCATGCTCAGACAGTGGAATGGGGATTATACAGACTTGTCTCCGACGATTCAAGTAGATCAAAGGACCAGAGATTCACTCCGTTGGTGGCTGATCCTGGGCAACCTGTCACAGGGAATGAGCTTCCGCAGACCAGAGTGGGTCATTGTCACGACCGACGCCAGTCTGGTGGGCTGGGGCGCGGTCTGGGAACCCCTGAAAGCTCAGGGTCTATGGTCTCGGGAAGAATCTCTTCTCCCGATAAACATTCTGGAACTGAGAGCGATATTCAATGCTCTCAAAGCTTGGCCTCATCTAGCAAAGGCCAAATTCATAAGGTTTCAATCAGACAACATGACGACAGTTGCATATATCAACCATCAGGGGGGAACAAGGAGTTCCCTGGCGATGGAGGAAGTGACCAAGATAATTCAATGGGCGGAGGATCACTCCTGCCACTTGTCTGCAATCCACATCCCAGGAGTGGAAAATTGGGAAGCGGATTTTCTGAGTCGTCAGACATTCCATCCGGGGGAGTGGGAACTCCATCCGGAAATTTTTGCCCAAATAACTCGATTATGGGGCATTCCAGACATGGATCTGATGGCCTCTCGTCAGAACTTCAAGGTTCCTTGTTACGGGTCCAGATCCAGGGATCCCAAGGCGACTCTAGTAGATGCACTAGTAGCACCTTGGACCTTCAACCTAGCTTATGTATTCCCACCATTTCCTCTCATTCCCAGGCTGGTAGCCAGGATCAATCAGGAGAGGGCTTCGGTGATCTTGATAGCTCCTGCGTGGCCACGCAGGACTTGGTATGCAGACCTGGTGAATATGTCATCGGCTCCACCATGGAAGCTACCTTTGAGACAGGACCTTCTTGTTCAAGGTCCATTCAAACATCCAAATCTGGTTTCCCTCCAACTGACTGCTTGGAGATTTTCAGATTCTGTAATAGATACTCTGATTCAGGCTAGAAAGCCTGTAACTAGAAAAATTTACCATAAGATATGGAAAAAATATATCTGTTGGTGTGAATCTAAAGGATTTCCATGGAACAAGATAAAAATTCCTAAGATTCTATCCTTTCTACAAGAAGGTTTGGAGAAAGGATTATCTGCAAGTTCTCTGAAGGGACAGATTTCTGCGTTATCTGTTTTACTTCACAAAAGGCTGGCAGCTGTGCCAGAGGTTCAAGCGTTTGTTCAGGCTCTGGTTAGAATCAAGCCTGTTTACAGACCTTTGACTCCTCCCTGGAGTCTTAATCTAGTTCTTTCAGTTCTTCAAGGGGTTCCGTTTGAACCCTTACATTCCGTAGATATTAAGTTATTATCTTGGAAAGTTTTGTTTTTGGTTGCAATTTCTTCTGCTAGAAGAGTTTCTGAGTTATCTGCTCTGCAGTGTTCTCCGCCCTATCTGGTGTTCCATGCAGATAAGGTGGTTTTGCGTACTAAGCCTGGTTTTCTTCCGAAAGTTGTTTCCAACAAGAATATTAACCAGGAGATAGTTGTACCTTCTTTGTGTCCGAATCCAGTTTCAAAGAAGGAACGTTTGTTACACAATTTGGACGTAGTCCGTGCTCTAAAATTCTATTTAGAGGCCACTAAAGATTTCAGACAAACATCTTCTTTGTTTGTTGTTTATTCTGGTAAAAGGAGAGGTCAAAAGGCAACTTCTACCTCTCTTTCTTTTTGGCTTAAAAGCATTATCCGATTGGCTTATGAGACTGCCGGACGGCAGCCTCCTGAAAGAATCACAGCTCATTCCACTAGGGCTGTGGCTTCCACATGGGCCTTCAAGAATGAAGCTTCTGTTGACCAGATATGTAAGGCAGCGACTTGGTCTTCACTGCACACTTTTGCCAAATTTTACAAATTTGATACTTTTGCTTCTTCAGAGGCTATTTTTGGGTGAAAGGTTTTGCAAACCGTGGTGCCTTCCATTTAGGTGACCTGATTTGCTCCCTCCCTTCATCCGTGTCCTAAAGCTTTGGTATTGGTTCCCACAAGTAAGGATGATGCCGTGGACCGGACACACCTATGTTGGAGAAAACAGAATTTATGCTTACCTGATAAATTACTTTCTCCAACGGTGTGTCCGGTCCACGGCCCGCCCTGGTTTTTTTTTTAATCAGGTCTGATGAATTATTTTCTCTAACTACAATCACCACGGTATCATATGGTTTCTCCTATGCATATTTCCTCCTGTACGTCGGTCGAATGACTGGGGTAGGCGGAGCCTAGGAGGGATCATGTGACCAGCTTTGCTGGGCTCTTTGCCATTTCCTGTTGGGGAAGAGAATATCCCACAAGTAAGGATGACCCCGTGGACCGGACACACCGTTGGAGAAAGTAATTTATCAGGTAAGCATAAATTCTGTTTTCCTGGGTCTGAAAGTTCACCCTCAGACAGCAATTCCCTAACCCCCAACTTCAGAGCACTGTGAGGGTACATAGGAAATAGCAAATAAAGCATCAGATGATTCAGTATGCACATTAATACCTGACCTACTGCGTTTACCCTGTAACACTGGTAATTTGGATAATACCTCTGTAAGGGTAGTTGACATAACTGCAGCCATCTCTTGCAGAGTAAAAGTATTAGAAGTACTTGGCGTCGCTTGTGTGGGTGTTAAAGGTTGTGACACTTGGGGAGAATTGGATAGCATATCCTGATTCTCTTCATACTGAGAATCATCCTTAGGCACACTTTCTTTACTTAAAATATGCTTTTTACATTTTAAGGCCCTTTCAGTACAAGAGGTACACAATGTAAGGGGGGTTCCATAATGGCTTCTAAACACATAGAGCAATTAGTATCCTCAATGTCAGACATGTTGAACAAACTAGCAATAACCTCAAAAGTTGTTAAACACTTTCAACAATTTTTTAAAAAAATGTACTGCGCCTTTAAAAAATAAAAAAGTGTACAATTTTTCAAAAACTGCTTTAATAAGCTAAATAACGCAATCCGATTAGAAACACATGTTTAATGTGGCCAAAAATTATTGCACATTAAGAGCAATAGGCTAAATTAACCTTTACAGGACATTTATACCAAAAAATACAATTTGTTTGAAAAATTGACCCCTGCCTACCTGCCCTCAGGGTACTGAAAAACGACTACCACGATCCGGTCATCAGAACATAAGTTTAGGCCCAACCGGAGCTCATGCCTGCTGCCTTCTCAGTCAGAATATACTGCGCGTCTGAGCCTGTGAAAATAGGCCCCGCCCATCAAAGAAGAGCAACAAACTAATCCGTAACACCGCATAGGAAGCAGTTAGGAAATAACGCCATGTGGTCCCCCTAGAAACAGCATTATAATGCTGCAGCCCTACTCATATATTTGTCATAAAACAAAATAAAGATAATGAGCTGCCTCTCCCAGTGTCCCTTTTTCAAACAAATTATGTCAATGAAAAACGTTAAACACAGGATTTAAAGTAACACCCTTTTTAAAACAGGTCTACTTTTACCCCCTCCTTTAGCAAGGAATAAAATGGCAGCCATTCTGATATAACAGGTCTCCTCAGAAATAAAAAGACTGAACATACCTCAATGCTTGTAGCATGCAGCTGTTCTCCACACTGAAGATTTCTCTTACACTACCTTCAGTACTCTGTGGGAACCAACATGGATCTTAGTTACATCTGCTAAGATCATCAACCTCAGGGCAGAAAACTTCTTTCATATCCCTTTGAGGAAAATAGTGCACACCGGTACCATTTGAAAATAAAAAACTTCTTGAAGAAACTAAAACACCTCACTTTACCTCTTCCTAGTATAACACAGGCAAAGAGAATGACTGGAGGTGGAGGGGAAGGGAGGGGCTATATATACAGCTCTGCTGTGGTGCTCTTTGCCACTTCCTGTTAGCAGGAGGTTAATATCCCCAAGCAAGGATGAAAACCGTTGACTCGTCATATCTTTGTAAAATAAATTCCTATATATACACATAACCAGTCATCAATAAACTATTACTTTCACCTAATGTGTCTTCAAATATACATGCTAAAATATAACCAACACTCCTAGTAAATAGATTAAGCGTATTGAATCACAGAATAAAAAGGATCTTCGGATATGTTAATGTATGTTATGTGATATTCGAAAAACGCTATACATAAATTAAATTAAATCATCTATATTTAATAAACAAACTAATGATCTTAGTTAAAATATGGCTAAAAATGTAAGAATGCAAAATATTAAAATGTCCTACGTCTTAAGTTGATATATAAACAAAAGATGTTTTGCACATACGTTTAATAAGTCTTTCAGTGGAGATCCATATGCAATTATTGCGTTACAATGTTATACCATTGGACTCAATGTAGGTAGATATCGTAAGAGCTCGTCGTGCAAATATTTGTGTCTTAGGCTTTAAAGGTGGGCTTCCAGATAGGTGCCTTATTTATCCGTACTGTACGATCGCTAACCCAAGGGAATAAGACCACACTCACAGTCTGTTACACCTCTAAGTGCTTACCTGCATGTAATTCCTACTTGTGTAGTAACGCAGTGCACAGGTGTCTATACAGCTCCGTGTCACTGGTTTCCCGGGTGTGTGACGTCACTCAGTAAGTAGTTCCGTTCCATTGATGGAGTGATAGCTGTTTGCTGAAGACAAGATTATCAAGCTAATTCCAAGGATTAACACGGATTCAAAGAGGGACTATATTACAAGTACGGAACTCTGGGCAGAGTAAGGATATCCCATAAAAAAACGGAACTACTTACTTATAATAGCAATAGTATAAGTTGAGAGCAATATATAGATTCAATGTTAGAATTTTAATATAAATGTGATTGTGTATAGAGTGCGCACTCATTTTATTTATTAATGTTGTGTGTGTATTTTTAAGAATAAACACTTGTCTTTAGCCTTTTGAGCGCTCCTCTATATATATTTTTATACATTTTTTAAACCTTGAAGGAAAAAGAAGTACCAGGCCTATTCCATTCCTTAGAAATCATATCAGAAATAGCATCAGAAACCGGAAAAAACCTCTGGAGAAACCACAGGAGGTTTATAAACAGAATCTAAACGTTTACTAGTTTTAGTATCAAGAGGACTAGTTTACTCAATATCCAATGTAATCAACACTTAACAAAAAACAAATATACTCCATTTTAAATAAATAAGTAGATTTGTCATTGTCAATATCTGAGGAAGGATCTTCTGAATCAGATAGATCCTCATCAGAGGAGGATAATTCACTATGTTGTCGGTCATTTGAAATTTCATCAACTTTATGAGAAGTTTTAAAAGACCTTTACATTTATTAGAAGGCGGGATGGCAGACAAAGCCGTCTGAATAGAATCAGCAATAAATTCTTTAAAATTCACAGGTATATCTTGTACATTAGTTGTTGAAGGAACAGCAACAGGCAATGTACTATTACTGATGGACACGTTCTCTGCATGTAAATGTTTATCATGACAACTACTACAAGCCACAGCTGGAGATATAATCTCCACAAGTTTACAACAAATGTACTTAGCATTGGTAGAACTGTTATCAGGCAGCAGGGTTCCAACAGTGATTTCTGAGTCAGGATCAGATTGAGACATAATGCAAATGTAAGAGAAAAAAACATATAAAGCAAAATTATCAATTTCCTTATATGGCAGTTTCAGGAATGGGAAAAAAATGCTAACAGCATAGCCCTCTGATACAGAAAAAAGGCAAGAGGCATATAGGAATGGGGTTTAAATATTGAAAATATTTGGCGCCAAGTATGACGCACAACACAAACAAATTATTTTGGAGCTAACATCCGGAAATGACACACTCGCGTCATTGAAGACGCAACCCTGTGAAAGGACTCTGCGTCGACTAAGACGCTGGAAATGAGGAATTTGCATCATCAAACGTAACTTCGTGCCAAAAATGACACAATATACTGTGGAATTTTGCACCCTTGCGAGCCTAATTCTGCCCGCAAATTTAAAATGACAGTCAACTGAAAAAAAGACTACACCCCAGGTAAGAAAAACTTTTCCTAAAAAATGCATTTCCCAGATATGAAACTGATAGTCTGCAAAAGGAAATATACTAAAAATCGGAATCATGGCAAATATAAGTACAATACATATATTTAGAACTTTATATAAATACATAAAGTGCCAAACCATAGCCGAGAGTGTCTTAAGTAATGAAAACATACTTACCAAAAAAGACACCCATCCACATATAGCAGATAACCGTTTCAGTACTGGTTTGGCTATCAGTAGAGGTAATGGAATATGAAAGTATATCGTCGATCTGAAAAGGGAGGTAGGAGATGAATCTCTATAACCAATAACAGAGAACCTATGAAATAGATCTCCCGTGAGGAAAACCATTGCATTCAATAGGTGATACTCCCTTCACATCCATCTGACATTCACTGTACTCTGAGAGGAACCGGTCTTCAAAATGCTGAGAAGCACATATGAACGTAGAAAACTTAGCACAAACTTACTTCACCACCTCCATAGGAGGCAAAGTTTGTAAAACTGAATTGTGGGTGTGGTGAGAGGTGTATTTATAGGCATTTTGAGGTTTGGGAAACTTTGCCCCTCCTGGTAGGATTGTATATCCCATACGTCACTCGCTCATGGACTCTTGCCAATTACATGAAAGAAAACACTTTTTGCAACAAAATGCATAAAAAAAAGTTAGCCCTTTGTGGTGTTTTAAAAAGGATAGTAAAGTCAAAAGTACTTATGATTCAGAGAATACAATTTTAAAAAACTTTAATTTCTTCTATCAAATTAGCTATGTTCTCCTGGTATTCTTTGTCGAAGAGCATAACCAACTAGGGCTCACAAACAGCAATGCTAGCTAGTGAAGGACAGCTGCACATATATGCTTCCTATAATTGGCCCATTAGATGCATACAGCAAGCTCACAGTAGTGCCCTGTTGCGCCCGAGTCTACTCTTCAACAAAGGATACCAAGAATAAATCAAAATCGATAACAGAAGTAAATTAAAAAGTTGTTTAATAATGCATGCTTTGTCAGAATCATGTAAGTAATTTTACAGTCCATTTAAGGTTTAAATCCTAGTCTGTTCAATTTCCAAGTTGAACCCCTTAAACCGAAATGACAGATCTACGTCATACAGTACAAGGCCCATCGTACCACATAACAGATCTAAGTCACAGCTTCAGGAAGCTCCAGCATCTGTCTTAATATGGTACGATCAGTGCTCCATTACCATATGAAGGCAGATGCGAGATGGTTAGTGACAATGCGTCACCATCTAAAGAGGGTGGAGGGAGGTACCTTATGCTACAGAAAAAAAAAAATTAAGGGAGAAGGATGGGGCACTACACTACAGAAAAGGGGTAGAATGGGGGGGGATATATAACTATCACTGAGAGGGGGAGGAATTGCTACACTACCAAAAAAAAATATTAACATGAGAAAAAAAATAATCTATAAATTAGGTACTGGTAGAAATATGACCACCATTAGTGGAAGGGATCAGGGAGGTTGGAGAGATAACTAAACTGCAGAAAAAAAGGGGGGGCATAAGCTGCATACTGGCAGACTGTCTGCCAGCACCTAAGATGGTGGAGATGAGTGTGGGTATGGGGGGGGGTATCAGGGGATAGGAGGGTAATCTCTACACTAAAGCTAAAAACATAAATTATGCTTACCTGATCATTTCATTTCCATCGAGGGGAGGAGAGTCCACGGCTTCATTCATTACTGTTGGGAATTAAGAACCTGGTCACCAGGAGGAGGCAAAGAAACCCCAGTCAAAGGCTTAAATACCTCCCCCACTTCCCTCATCCCCCAGTCATTCTGCCGAGGGAACAAGGAACAGAAGGAGAAATATCAGGGAAAAGAGATGCCAGAAGATTAATTAAATTTAGGTCCGCCCATCGGAGATACAGACGGGAGCCGTGGATTCTCCTCCCCTCGATGGAAATGAAATTATCAGGTAAGCATAATTTATGTTTTCCATCTAAAGGGGAGGAAAGTCCACAGCTTCATTCATTACTGTTGGGAACATATACCCAAGCTCTAGAGGACACTGAATGAAACCGGAAGGGTAATAGGCGGACTCTAATCTGAGGGCACCACAGCCTGCAAAACTTTGTATAAATGTGTAAGGAGGACCAGGTAGCCGTCTGACAAATTTGCTCCATAGAGGCCTCATTCTTGAAGGCCCAAGACAAAGCCACAGCTCTAGCTGAATGAGCCGTGATCCTCTGAGGAGGCTTATGTCCCGCTGTCTCATAGCCCAAGCAAATCAAGCTCCTCAACCAAAAGGACAAATAAGAGGCATTCTTCTGTAGCCTGAAGATAAAACTTTAGGGCACGAACCACATCCAGATTATGAAGTAACCTCTCCTTAAAAGAAGGGTTAGGACACAAAGAAGGAACCACCATTTCCTGATTGATGTTGCGGTAAGAAACCCCAAACCAGTGCGAAGCACAGCTTTATCTGCATGAAAAACCAGATAAGGAGGCTCACATTACAAGGCAGCCAGTTCAGATACTCTGCGTGCTGATGCAATGGCCAACAGAGAGAGAACCTTCCAGGACAGAATCTTAATGTCAACGGAATGCATAGTCTCAAACGGAACTCTCTGCAATACCTTAAGGACCAAGTTTAAGCTCCATGGGGAGCAGACTGTCTAAAGACAGGCCTGATTCTAGACAGAGCCTGACAAAAAATTGAATGTCAGGGAGCTCAGAGAGTCTCCTATGCAACAAGACTGATAATGCCGAAATAAGTCCATTTAAAGGGACAGTCTACCATAGAATTGTTATTGTTTTAAAAGATAGAAAAAAAAAAGTTAAATAAATATACTTTTTACCTCTGATTACCTTGTATCTAGGAACCTTCTTCCAGCCCCCTGATCACATGACTGACTTATCTATTGTCTTAAATTTAGCATGGTTTTGTGCTAAATCTTAAATAACCCCCTGTGCCTGAACACAGTGTTATCTATATGGCCCACATGTACTGTCTGTGTTGAAAAGAGATTTAAAAAGCATGTGATAAGAGGCAGCCCTCAAAGGCTTAAAAATTAGCATTTGAGTCTACCTATGTTTAGTTTAAACTAAGAATACCAAGAGAAAAAAGCAAATTTGATGATAAAAGTAAATTGAAAAGTTGATTAAAATTAAAAGTCCTATATAAATAATGAAAGTTTATTTATACTAGACTGTCCCTTTAAGGAACTGGCGGCAAGACCCTTCTCCAAACCATCTTGGAGAAAGGAGAGAATCCTGGATACCTTCACCTTATGCCAAGTATATCCATGCTTCTAAAACCAGGACAAATCCTCCACACCTTATGGTAGATGCGACAAGTGACTGGCTTCCTTGCCTGCATTAGAGTATCAATCACACTTTTAGTAAAGCCTCTCTTGGCCAAGACTAGGTGTTCAATCACCACGCAGTCAGCCTTAGAGAATCTAGATTTTGATGTTGAAAAGGGCCCTTTTCCAGCAGATCCCTGCGACAGGGTAACCACCACGGGGGAGAGGATGACATCCCCAGCAGATCCGCAAACCACGTCATCCGCAGCCACGATGGAGCAATCAGAATGGCAGAAGCTTGCTCCTGTTTGATGCCTGCCACTACACAAGGTAGAAGTGGTAACGGTGAAAAAATGTAAGCTAGGCTGAACCCCCAAGGCAACACTAAGGCATCTATCAGCTCTGCCTGGGAATCCCTGGACCTCGACCCGCATCGGGGTAGCTTGCAATTGAGTCTGGACACCATGAGATCTCTCTCCGGCGTTCCTAACCTGAGACAAATCTCCGCAAATAGACCATTCCCTCGGATAGAAGGATAGCCTGCTGAGAAAGTCTGCTTCCCAGTTGTCCACACCTGGAATGTGAATCGCTGAGAGCAAGCAGCTGTGGGACTCGGCCCACTCCAAGATCCGAGACACCTCCCTCATGGCTAGGGAGCTCCTCGTACCCCCCTGATAGTTGATGTAAGTCTCCGAGGTAGTCGGTCTGGAATTTGATTAAGCTGAACAACCCCAGAGGAGGCCATGCCTTCAGCGCATTGTAGATTGCTCGGAGTTACAGAATATTTAATCGGAAGGAGAGACTCCTCCCGGGACCATTTTCCTTGTGCCATCCTGGCACCCCAAACAGCTCCCCATCCTGCCAGACTCACGTCCATGGTCACAATCTCCCAGGACGGTCTCAAGAAGTATGTCCCCATGGACAGTTGCTCCAGACAGATCAACCAAGAGAGGGAGATCCGAGTACGAGCATCCATGGATATCTGCTGTAATAGATCGGAATGATCGCCGTACCACTGTCTCAACATGCACAATTGAAGAGGTCTGGGATGGAACCTGGCGAATGTAATGTCTATGATGGAAACCACGAGTCCGATCACCTCCATACACTGAACCACCGAGGGGCTTGAGGAGGACTGAAGGGCAAGACAAGGACGCAATCTTCCTGCGTCGCTGGTCTGTGAGAAATATTTTCATGGACAGAGTCTATTATTGCACCTAGGAACTCCACCCTGTTGCTGGGAATAAGGGAACTCTTTCCTGAGTTGATCTTCCAACCGTGAGATTGGAGCAAAAGAGCCCTCGAATGATCCTCTGCGAGACTGAGCAACGCCGCCTGGACTAGGATGTCGTCCAGATAGGGCGCCACAGCAATGCCTCTGGCCACCGCAAGTAGCACCCCCAGAACTTTCGTGAAGACTCGCGGGGCCGTCGCCAAACCAGAAGGAAGGGCCACAAACTGGAAGTTTTGGTCCAGAAACACAAATCTGAGGAACTTGAAGTGGTCCCTGTGGATTGGCACATAAAGGTAAGCGTCCTTTAAGTCTATGGTTGTCATGAACTGTCCCTCTTGAACTAGGGGCAGAACAGATCTGATCGTTTCCATTTTGAACGATGGAACACTCAGAAACTTGTTTAAACACTTTAGGTCCAGAATCGGGCAGAACATGCCCTCCTCCTTTGGAACCACAAAATGATTTGAATACTACCCTAGACCCCCTTTCTGCTTGGGGTACTGGTACAACGACACCTAGAGAGGAGAGATCTCTAACACATTCTAGAAAGGCTTCTCTCTTTTCCGGTCTTGAAGACAGGTTTGAATCTGCCCCTGGGCAGATGGGCTCTGAACCCTATCCTGTAGCCCTGGGCGACAATGTCCAGAACCCAAGGATCCTGAACGTTCTGCAACCATGCTTCTGAGAAGAGATAATCTGTCACCCTTCTTGGTCCACAGACCGGTCTGGGGCCGCCCCTTCATGCAGATTTGGTCTCAGCAGGCTTCTTGCTCTGCTTAGACTTGTTCCAAGAATGAGCCGGTATCCAAGTTCCCTTGGACTGGTCCGCTTTCGCAGCAGACTGCTGGGCCTTGTCTGCACGAAAGGGACTAAAGGTAGATCATTTAGGCTTAGCCTTCTTATACTGCGGTAGGAAAGCTCCCTTGCCTCCCGTAACCGGGGATTACAGCCTCGACTTGCCAGCAGACCAATACTTTAGCCATAACCCTGTGAGCTAAAACAGAAAAACCTGACACCTTAGCATTCAGGCGAATAATTTGCATATTAGCATCACATATGAAAGAATTGGCGATCTTTAGCGCCTTAATCTTTTCCTGTATCTAGTCGATGGAAGTCTCCCCCTCGACCATTTCACACAGGGAATCACACCAATATGTTGCAGCTACGGCGACTACGGCTACAGACTCTGCCGGCTGAAAAACAAACCCTGTGGGTTGAAACAAACATTTTCCTTAACATGTTTCCAACTTTTTATCCATGGGCTCCTTAAACTATGAACTATCATCCAGGGGAATAGTCGTCTGCTTCGCGAGCGTGGAGATAGCACCATCCACCTTAGGGACAGTACCCCACAGCTCCAGCTGAGAGTCCGGGACGGGGAACAGTTTCCCATTCATTCCTAATATTTGCCATCTTAACAGGAACCGGGAAGGCCTGAGGCACCACCCTGTTCTCATATACCTTATCAAGCTTAGGAATCTTAGGTTCTTCTGGAAGTTTTGGTTCCGGAACCTCCAGGAGTAGCAAGCACTTGCCTCAACAAAGAGCAAATTTTCAACCCTACACCTAAAGTCAGGCTCCTCCACCGCCAGAGGTTTAGATGACACTGACTCCGACCCAGAAAGAGCCTCCTCTGAAGAGTGAGTGGGCCTCGTCATCTTATAATGCCTCAGAAATTTCCACAGGCATAGACAACCCCTTGGCTGGGCCGCCATGATACGCCCTACGCTTAGCATAACATGGTAAGGCATGGATCACTTTTGATACCGCCGTTTGCAGTTGATCTGCAAAATCTGACAGACAACGAATCTCTCCTGCAGGAGTAATGGTTGGAACCTGGGGCGCTGCATGTGCAATGGGAGATGGATGCAGGGATCGCACCCCACAGGACGGGGACCCCTCGGATGTGGACAGCTCAGAAGTACTAGACATCCGTTTGCTCTTAGATGTCGTAACTTTATTAAAGGCATGTGGAACATAGTTGAGCAGGCTGATCTACCAGAACCTCCTCACAAACACAGGAATGAGACCTAGTTAAAGAGGAAAGCCCTCTAATGCGTCCATAGCTTGCGCTGATAATAAGGACTAGATTAACTTAATAGGCACCTTTATAACCTCCAATGGCCCGGGGTACTCGCCACCTATGACCCGGACTACAGAAACCGTTTCGTCTCCTGCGCCGCTGATCAATAGCGGAAGATAGCCACACCCGGTCACATGGAATGCCCGTCAGGAACCGCCGCCTGCCTAAGGAGAAAATGCGCCAAAAAAGGGTAGCGCCATACTCCGTATGTCACCTGAAAGTTCCACACATTGCCAGAGCCTCATCTCGCACATAACACAGCAATGACATAATAAACAATATCATGTATAAACCCCTCCTGTTTAATAATCCCCTTTCCAGGAATATTAACCCTGGATTCTTAAAATATAAAAGGCATCACACTGTGACCCTGTCTTCCATGTTATAATGTAATACAAATAAAACAATCTTACCAGAATCTACGCTGTGGAACAGGCACACGGACCTTCAAGTGTGAAAGGTTAGTAGCCTCGCTCCTGACATGGACTTGAGTGTAAAAAGCAAACTGCGAAACTCGTCAACGCCTAATGCTTGTGGAGCTGTTAATATGAGTCAGGATGGGTTCGCAGGAAGACTCTCCCAGCATCTCCAGACTTTCACCCAGGCTCTCACTGAGAGGCTGACAGGACTATTTAAAACTCCAGTCCCATTCTGAAGAGACTACTCCGATCTTTGGCACTTCTCTGCCGTCATGTGATGAAAGGCAAAGAATGACTGGGGGGATGAGGGAAGTTAGGGAGGTATTTAAGCCTTTTGCTGGGGCGTCTTTGCCTCCTCCTGGTGGCCAGGTTATTAATACCCAACAGTAATGAATGAAGCCATGGACTCTACTCCCCTTTGAATGGAAATTAACCTTAGAAGCTACCTAATTAACCCTTTCACTATTGGGAATAATATAAGTGTGCTGCGCAGCTGCAATTAGCACACTTCTAATTACCAAAAACCAATGGTAAAGCCATGCATGTCTTCTATTTCTGAACAAAGGGGATCTCAGGGAAGCTTTTACAGTCATTTGAATCATGACTGCCCAAGCAGTATGTAAATAATTTCAGTGAGAAAACCAAAGTTTGTAAAAAGATTAACGATTTTTTTTTTATATATGATCGCACTTGGTGGTGAAATGATAGCATGAAAAATACCAAAATGGGCCTAGATCAATACCTTGGGTTGTCTACTTTAAAAAAATATATATAGTTTTAATGGGTAAATTTAAAAAATAAACAAGGCTCAATTTATGTTTAAATTAACAACTTCCATTAAAAGTTCTTATTTTGACTGCAATACAAAAACACTAAAATTAAAAGCAATAGCTATATACCTGGGTTTTATTTTTGTTGGCTTGGCTTTCTGCAAATTCATTAAAAATCCGAAGGCATTCTTCTGTTGGATCATCAGAATCTGAAATATCAACGTCAACTTCAGATTCTTCTGATTGTTCACTTGCTGAATCCAAAACAATTACACTATTTTCCTTTTCCCAAGTTAATGTCTCTGGATTATTTTTCTGCTCATAGGTAGTATTGGTTATTAAAGATGAAGCTTCAACAGCACACTGATCAAAAGCTGGCACTTGTGTTGGCATTTGATTAGCGATACTCTCTAAAGCTTGAGCAGAGCCAAGTAATTTCTGTTTTTCTTTTAAACTACTTTGTTCTGCACTGATTTCTTGTAAATCACTAATATGATCATTATATTTTGGAATTAAATCCTCTTTCAATTGCATTAGCTCTTGAATATTTTCGTTACACGTTTCTGAAAATTCATTTTTATTGGCAGGTTTTGTTTCTTTAGGCTCTGGTACATCTAAACCCTTAGAAAAATGACTTAATTCTATTAACTCTATGTTATGATTAATTTCCTTAATAGGTCTGTCAACAATACTTTCATCCATATTATTAAGCAAGCAGATCTTTGAAGAAAGGGATACAGAGGGTACATTTTCTTTGACAAAAGCATTTTCCTTTTCAACTAGTCCAGGTTCAAAAAAATCATTTTCTACGGTGGTATTTATGGAATCCTTGTTTTCAGGCACTTCTTCACAAAACGGTTTACATTTTTCTTCACTTTCTATAAACCTTTTAACCCTTTGCTTCTTTGAAGTTTCATTGAGAGGTGGGGCATCTATTATAAGCACATCATCGTCATCAGATTCCTGTAATTTTATTTCCAGCCTTATTGGAGATACAGCTCTAGCTTTTTTTATGGTTTCTTCCACTGTATCTTCATCACAATTTAAATACTTTCTTTTAGACCTGTTTTCACTCTCTTTTGTGGAAGACCCAAAAACACATGCAGAGTAATTAAGCAATGGATCATACTCTAAATCCGTGGCTGGACATCTTCGATCAATCACATATTTTTTACTATTTGTTGAATTGCTGCTTATTTTTGAACTATTTCCATTAGTGATCAAATTAGTTCTCTTTATTACCATTGAATATTGCTCATCCTCATCTACATATGATAGATTGCTGTTGCTATCAATTTCAGGTACAATATCCTTATTTATATCCTGAGTAACATGCTTGTACAGCGAAAGTTTCTTCTGCTTTTCTTCAACTTCATTTTTTACAGCTTCAATTGCTTTATTTATTTTCTCCAGTTCCTGTATCTTTTTACCTATAGCTGATAAAGGAAAATATTAGCTACATATCATATACAATTAGAATTCTCCAACATCAATTATCAGCACACCATAAAGTAGTAGTAGTATAAAGGACATATCTAAACCATAAAAATGTAAACCTTTGATTCAAATAGTGCATGCAATTTTTACCAACTTTCTAATTTACATCTATGATCAGATTTGCTTTGTGCTCAATATCTTTTTTTTAAAGAGTAAAACTAGGTAGGCTTAAAAGCAGCAATGCAGTATTGGGAGCTAGTTGGAGATCAGTGGTTGCATACACTGAGGCAAAAAGGCATCTGCTTTCATATGGTAAGGGAGCTCTGATCGTGCTCCCTTAAAGGGACAGTCAACCCAAAAATTACTGTAACTTATTTAGATTATTTAAATAACTATTTAGTTAACTGTAGCCCAATTTTCATCTAAATAAACTTTTGCAGAAAATACTTACTAGATCTCATCTGGCTGTTTTGAAATGGCCGCCTGACCCCTCCTGACGTCTCCCAAAAGCTCCCACTAGTACAGGATCCTTTCCTTTCGTCCCTGCGCGCTCCTGTGTCTCCCTTCATTCAGTTCAGAGACACTCATATGGCACCCCTCTCACTTCACTATCTCCCTCATTCATACCCATGGCCGCAGCTCTCTAGCTGTTCGTACCCGGCACTCACTGCCTCTCATCCATGCTGTGCGTTAGAGAATGAGAGGCAGTGAGTGCCGGGCAGGCGGCGATGTGAGTCTGTGCCCCTATCACCCCCTCAGGAAGTACAATTAGAGCGTTTGGACAGGGACTTTGCCATGCAACTGCAAATGTCAGAGGCTGCACGAAAGCTTAGCCTGGCTGCAGAGCAGAGTGTGGAGATGACCGTAGAACAGCGGCGGAAAAGGAGGCTGGTGTATCTGGATGCGCAACACAGTGCAACACATGTGTAGTGTTCTATATATGTGTTGTTAATATGTGTTGCACTGTATGTTAATTCACCAGGTAAGTTGTGCGGCAACAAATAGATTTGAGAACAATCTTAGTGGTAATCATTTTAAAGCTCTTATATCCTTGAAAGAGAATTTAAATATAGTCATCAAGGCATCTGACAAAGGTGGCAACGTCGTTGTCATGGATAGGGAGTATTATCTGTTTGAGGCTAGACGACAACTTAGGGATGTAGATGTATATGAAAAATTGGATACAAACCCTACAGTTAAATATAGCCAAAGATTAGAAAAGATATTACTCTTGGGCAAACAAATAGGAGTCATAACAGATTTCAAAATGGACCAATTTTTGATACAACATCCTAAGGTACCTATTTTTTATTTTCTTCCGAAGCTGCATAAGGATAAAGTCCATCCTCCTGGTAGGCCCATCATCTCAGGGGTGGGCTCCTTATTGGAACCCACTTCTGAGATGGTTGATGCTTTTTTGCAACCTCTAGTGGGTGAACTTGTGAGCTATATCAGGGATTCTAAACAAGTGTTGTGTTCCCTGCGGTCCATCAAGTGGAAACCCACTTATAGATTTGTTACAGTAGATGTAGCTTCACTGTACACCTCCATCCCTCACCATATGGGATTGAATACCATTTCTAACATTCTGAACAGAATGTCAAATTATACAGAGGATTTGAAACATTTTCTCATTTGTACTATTGAATTTCTGCTCTCTCACAACTATTTTCTATTTGAGGGATCTTACTATCTGCAGAGACGAGGCACAGCTATGGGGGCTGAGGAAGCCACAGCCCTAGTGGAATGAGCCGTAATTCGTTCAGGAGGCTGCTGTCCAGCAGTCTCGTATGCAAAGCGGATGATACTCTTCAGCCAAAAAGAAAATGAAGTAGCCGTAGCTTTCTGACCCCTATGTTTTCCAGAAAAAAAAAAAACAACAAACAAGGAAGATGATAGGCAAAATTCCTTAGTCGCCTGTAAGTAAAACTACAAAGCACGGACCACATTCAAATTATGTAACTACCTCTCCTTCTTAGGAGGATTAGGACAGAAGGAAGGAACAACAATTTCCTGATTAATATTCTTATTTGAAACAACCTTAGGAAAAAACATGGTTTGGTTTGTAATATCACCTTATCCTGATGTAAAATAAGATACGGAGAATCACATTGCAATGCCGAAAGCTCAGATACTCTACGAGCAGAAGAAATAACAACCAAAAATAAAACTTTCCAAGATAATAACTTAATATCTACAGAATGCATAGGTTCAAACAGAACCCCCTGAAGAACTTTAAGAACTAAATTCAAACTAAGGAGGAACAACTTGTCTAAATACAGGCCTGATTCTAGACAGAGCCTGACAAAAAGATTGCACATCTGGAACAGCTGCCAGACGTTTGTGTAACAAAATAGACAAAGCAGAAATCTGTCTCTTTAAGGAACTTGCTAACAACCCTTTCTCCAATCCCTCTTGGAGAAAAGAAAATTCTGGGAATCCTAACCCTACTCCATGAGTAGCCCTTGGATTCACACCAATACAGATATTTACGCCATATCTTATGGTAAATTTTCCTTGTAACAGGCTTGCGTGCCTGAATCAAGGAATCAATGACCGAATCAGAAAACCCTCGCTTAGATAAAATTAAGCGTTCAATCTCCAAGCAGTTAGCCGTAGAGAAACTAGATTCGGATGATGGAAGGGTCCCTGAATGAGAAGGTATTTCCTCAACGGCAGCTTCCACGGTGGCCGAGATGACATGTCCACCAGATCGGCATACCAAATCCTGCGAGGCCACGCAGGAGCAGTGAGAATCAACAACACCCTCTCCTGTTTGACCCGAGCAATCACCCGGGGAAGGAGAGCAAATGGAGGAAACACATAAGCTAGGCTGAAACACACTCTCCTGGATGAAATGTCTGTCTGCTCAGAAAATCTGTTTCCCAGTTTCCCACACCTGGGATGTGGATCGCAGACAGATGGCAAGAGTGAGACTCCGCCCACTGTATTATCTTGGCAACTTCTGTCATCACTAAGGAACTTCTTTGTTCCTCCCTGATGATTGATGTAAGCTACCGTCATTTTGTTGTCCGACTGGAATCTGATGAATTGGGCCGAAGCCAACTAAGGCCAAGCCTGAAGAACATTGAATATTGCTCTCAACTCTAGGATGTTGATGGGAAGAAGAGATTCTGATTGAGTCCATACACCATGGGCCCTCAGAGTTTTCCAGACTGCTCCCCTTCCTATCAGGCTGGCGTCCGTTGTCACCATCACCCATGAGGGTCTGCGGAAGCATGTCCCCTGGGATAGATGATCCAGCGACAACCACCATAGAAGAGAATCCCTCGTCTCCAGATCTAGGATTATTTGAGGAGACAGATCTGTATAATTTCCATTCCACTGTCTGAGCATGCTCAATTGCAGAGGTCTGAGATGAAAACGAGCAAACTGAATGATGTCCATTGCTGCTACCATCAATCTATTTACCTCCATGCACTGAGCCAATGACGGCCGAGGATTGGTCTGAAGGTTTCGGCATGTATCCAGAATCTAACTTTCTGACCTTCCGTCAAAAAGATTTTCATGGACAGAGAGTCGATTAGAGTCCCCAAGAAAGGAACCCTTGTCTGAGGAACTAGCTAACTCTTTTCCAGATTCACCTTCCACCCGTGAGTCCTCAGGAAGGATAGAACAATGTCGGTATGCGACTTTGCTAGCTGATAAGATGACGCCTGGATCAGAATATCGTCCAGATAAGGCGCCACTGCAATGCCCCATGGCCTTAGCACCGCCAGCAGAGACCCCAGAACCTTTGTGAAAACTCTGGGTGCCATGGCCAGACCGAAGGGCAGAGCCACGAACTGGAAATGCTTGTCCAGAAAGGCAAACCTCAGGAACTTGTGATGATCGCTGTGGATAGGAACATGAAGATATGCATCCTTTAGATCCACGGTAGTCATAAATTGACCCTCCTGGATCAATGGAATGGTACGAATGGTTTCCATTTTGAAAGATGGAACTCTGAGAAACTTGTTCAGACTCTTGAGATCTAAAATAGGTTGAAACGTTCCCTCCTTTTTGGGAACTAAAAACAGATTTGAATAAAACCCCTGTCCTTGTTCTAGTACTGGAACGGGACATATTACTCCCATGGAGGAGAGATCTCTTACACAACGTAACGCTGCCTCTCTCTTTACCTGGTCTGCAGATAATCGAGGAAGAAGAAACCTTCCTCTGGGAGAGGAATTTCTAAACTCCAACTGAGCCACTGAGACACAATTTCCAGTGTCTAGGGATCCTGAACATCTGTTATCCAAGCCTGGACAAAGAGAAAGTCTGCCACCTACTAGATCCGGTCCCAGATCGGGGGCCGACCCTTCATGCTGACTTGGTAGTAGCAGCAGGCTTCTTGGATTGTTTACCCTTGTTCCAAGACTGGTTGGGTCTCCAAGTGGACTTGGCTTGTGAATAATTCCCTTCCTGTTTAGCGGAAGAGGCAGGGACTCCCTTGAAATTTCGAAAGTAACGAAAATTACTTTGTCACCCTCTCTGTTTGGACTTTTTCTCTTGCGGGAGGAGATGACCTTTGCCTCCCGTGATGTCAGAAATAATTTCTTTCAAGTCAGGCCCGAAAAGGGTCTTTCCCTTGTAAGGAATAGCCAAAAGCTTAGACTTGGATGACACATCGGCAGACCAAGACTAAGTGCTAAGATAGCAAAACCCGAACTCTTAGCCGCCAATTTAGTAATCTGCAGCGAAGCATACGTAATAAACAAATTAGCTAACTTAAGAGCCTTAATCCGATCCTGTATCTCTTCCAAAGGAGTCTCTGTCTTAAGAGATTCTTCCAGAGCATCGAACCAATAAGCGGCCACACTGGTAACTGATATCTTTCTCATTTACCTAAATAATTGATGTAAACAGTCAGCATAATTCTCATGTTATCAACTATTAAGAGTACAATTCAAATTTTATTAAAAAACCTAACAGGGGGGCGTGTCCAAGCCACAGCCATGATCAGACGTGTCTCTTAGCAGCTCCGGTATAACCTGGAACAATTAGGTTATTATCCTCAGCTTTTGTAACTTTAACCTCACCTAATTTACTCTACACCCACCGGAGAAGAGGTTAGATCCTCAATGAAGCTATTTTTTCTCTACTACAATACCCAAGACGATTATCTACGACCGAGTTCCTGGGCTGTGGCCTATGTCACCGTTTTACCATCTCTCCCCCCCCGGCCTCAAATTTAGCTGGGTAGTCTGACTATAGTCAAACACGGAGCAGCTCTTATCTGGAGGTGAGGTGAACAACACTATCCACTAAGTATAGAAAGCCAACAAGAATATATAATCCCACGATGGAGGATACAATAACAGCTCTTTTACAATTGATCTCACACAAGATGGACGACCATCATTCCTCCCTCAAGGCGGCGTTGAAATATGAGAGAGCCGACAACGCTGAGATGGGAACTCGCAGCTCAGTGGACAACTTACCGATTATAACAACGGAGCTAGAGGCTCTTTACAATAGTGACTTTCACTGCTGCCCAGGCACTGCGGATTACACAACTAATTCTCCCGATACTGCTGAAGTGACAAATGGCAATGCAGCACTGGACACCGCGCTTTCCACTCGCCCATGCTTTGACAACTTTTATGGAGGTACCGAGCCGAAGCCGGACCCCCTGGAGATGCGGCCGGTCAAAAGGGGGTTCAGACTAGGCTCTGCTCTGACACACTCTGTTATGGACCTACCGTACCTTGCTTTGGACTTTCCTGCGAGTAGACTTTCAAAGTTCTGGGATGATCCTTTGTTTGCTGCAGCGCTCCGTCAGCGGAAAATTTCAGGCACTAAGACTGAGTTTATGCAGTCTGACTGTCCGTGTTCCTGTCTTCACAAAGTGACTGGTATCGGATGAAAAAGAAAAAAAAAAAACACACAGCCGCTTATGTTATGGACCTACACTCTCAGCCCGGGATTTGATCAGTCCTAACTTTTTAGTTATATGTCTTTAATAACCTAATCACTGTGTTATAGATAGAGGTGCTATCGTTTGGCTTGATGTGTTTCAATTGTTTTTCTTGTTTGGTTGCCTTTGGAAGCCCTATTAGATTTCTCCCCCCTTGAAGCTGTTTAAATTCAGGGATCCTCTCTGTGATACACATTTCTCTTATATATCTCATATATGGAAATATTTCCTTTACATATCTAGATAAACTCAAGCTCCCAGTAGTAACCTATCTTACATCTATGCTTTAAATGGGGAAATTTAAATTGCTTTATGTTTGATTATATCTGTTTAATCCACATAGCGCTATACACTGTACATATAAGGAGGTTAGCGCTCTAATTGTTATATGGATAGACCATATATTACTTTTGGCACAGATGACCAGTCGTTAAGTGACATGAGTTTAGACAAGCTGAAATAATTAGACTGCATGAATCTTCAGTTTTGCATGCTGCAAAATCCTATCTTCGCTGTTTATTTGTAGCAATTTTTCTCTACCCTCCAATTATACCACAACCTGCTCCTCTATCCCTTTATTTTTAATCTATATGGTAACTCAGCACTACCTTCCTTTACTCTATTATTAGGTCTATGCCCAATGGTCTACTTTGTTTAAGAAACTGGGAGATGCTTACCCTTTATCTGAGCAGACCTAGATTATTAATTAGATATATGAAGCAATTTGCGGTTTGTAATCATAGTATAGTCTCCTTTATAGTGCAGGCATATAACGCTATATACAATCTTAGGCCAGTGATTACTATGAGAGTCTCTTAGACATCATTTTCTATATAGCTTCATTAGGAAATAGTGGGTATCATGCCACAGTGTCCTTAGCCACTCCAATTCATTTAAGTCCCCCTCCTCCCTTCATGTACAATGTGACCCTCCCTTTATACATACCTACTTAGGCTTTGAGATGCCCATAGGTCCCAACTGACATCTCGGATCTGGTGGGTCTCACCCCTGTTCCCAATTACTGAGGAATTATACCCAATACGTAGCAATTTATAACAAGATACCCCCTCTCCCCCCTCTTACCCCATCATACATAGTTTGGTATTCCACATAGCTTCCACCATACGCCTTGTATCATAAGGGTCTCGCTTCTGTCCCCCTCAAAAACTTATTTCTATCCCCTTATGGGCTCCCTTACCTCCACATAGCAAACTCTACTTACGTATAAGTCTCCGTTAATACCCCACAGATGCTCCTCTACCCTTAATAACATACTCTAAAAAGGTCGGTTTACATTATTAGAACATCCCCCTTCCCTTCTCGAGCGGCTCTCGCCCGCTGCACCCTCCTTTTTATTTTTATTCTTTTATTATTACTCAGCTCACTAACTAGGCTCTCCATATATAAGCTTTAAACCTCATGTAGAACTTTATACCACTATCTTAACCCTAAAGGGACATTTTAAGCTACCACTAATCTTAACATGTGTAGCTTTCTAGCTATCAACCTGTAATATACTTGGGCCTAGTTACCATAATATTATCATAATATAACCTATATTAAAAACTGAGGTCACCCCTCTCTGAACTCAACATTGCGCAGCTCTTATTACATAACCTCTTTATTAAAATGTACTCATGGAACTCTGTGTTTATAAGCTAGGTTTACCATATTTTTTCTGTATATCAGCAGACCTACAGTTCTTTGTATTGTTGTCAAAAGTCACTGATTCCTGTAATGTTGAGTTTTATTGATTCTGTATGTTTTTGGAACCTCAATAAAAAATATAATATCAAAAAAAAAACCTAACAGTATTTTTTTTCTTTCAAAAGAAAAAACTTACAATGCACTGTTCCAAATTATTATGCACAGTAAGTTTCAAAACACTTTATAGGTTGTAAAGAACTGAAAATTGTCATTTGTGTTTGCAGCATATTTACTGAAATCAAAAGCTATTTCAATCAAACTTTGAACAACATTTTAACTTTTTAACATTTTAACAGGCCATGTTACATTTTAACATAGGACCCCTTATTTGATAGCAGCTTCACAAGTCTTGCATCCATTGAACTTGTGAGTTTTTGGACAGTTTCTGCTTGAATTTGTTTGCAAGATGTCAGAATAGCCTCCCAGAGCTGCTGTTTGGATGTAAACTGCCTCCCACCTTTATAGATCTTTTGCTTGAGGATGCTCCAAAGGTTCTCAATAGGATTGAGGTCAGGGGAGGATGTAGGCCACACCATGACTTTCTATTCTTTTATCCCCATAGCAGCCATTGATGCAGAAGTATTCTTTGCAGCATGAGATGGTGCATTGTCATGCATGAAGATGATTTTATTACGGAAAGCATAGTTCTTCCTTCTGTACCAGGGAAGGAAGTGGTCAGTCAGGAACTCCACATACTTTGCAGAGGTCATCTTTACACCTTCGGGGACCCTAAAGGGGTCGACCAGCTCTCTTCCCATGATTCCGGCCCAAAACATGACTCCATCACCGCCTTGCTGACATCGCAGCCTTGTTGGAACAGGGTGGCCGTCCACTACTCCATCCATCTGGACCATCCAGGGTTGCACGGCACTCATCAGTGAACAGGACTGTTTAAAAATTAGTCTTCATGTATTTTTCTGCCCAATGCAGCCGTTTCTGCTTGTGAGCATTGGTTAGTGGTGGCCGAATGGAAGGTTTATGCACAGTTGCATGACTCTGGAGGACTCTACACCTTGATGTCCGTGGGACTTGAGGCACCAGCAGCTTCAAATATCTGTTTGCTGCTATGTAATGGTATTTTAGCAGCTGCTCTCTTGATCCGATGCATGGATCTGGCAGAAATCTTCCTCAATGTGCCTTTATCTGCACAAACCCGTCTGTGCTCTGAATCAGCCACAAATCTTTTAATAGTGCAATTACGCTTAAGTTTTCGTGAAATATTTAATGTTTTCATACCTTGTCCAAGGCATTGAACTATTTCACTCTTTTCGGCAGCAGAGAGATCCTTTTTCTTCCCCATATTGCTTGAAAATGGTGCTCTGCTTAATAATGTGGAACACCCTACTTTAGTAGTTTTTCCTTTAATTGGGCTCACCTGGCAATCTAATTATCACAGGTGTCAGATTGTTTTCAGTGATCAAAAGAGCCCTGAAACACAATGCCATCCATGAGTTAAACTGAAAAAAAAAAATGATTTAATCTTTGTGACACTGAAATAGAATTTGCATTATTTGGAACAGGGTGTAAATCTTCTTAAGGAGACCCTCCAACTTCTTATCCATAGGGTCCTTAAAGGCACAACTATCCTCAATAGGAATAGTAGTCCGCTTGGCCAGGGTAGAAATGGCTCCCTCTACTTTAGGGACCGTCTGCCAAGAATCCCTAATAGCGTCAGCTACAGGGTACATCTTCTTAATAGGAGAAGGGGAGAATGGAATACCCAGTCTCTCCCATTCTTTTGCAATAATCTATGAAGTTCTCTTTGGAACTGGAAAAACATCTGAATAAGAAGGAACTTCCAAGTATTTGTCCAACTTACTCAATTTTTCTGGAGGGACAACTATTGAGTAACAATCATCCAGAGTAACCAACACCTCCCTCAGTAATAGGTCGAAGGTGTTCACGCTTAAACCTGAAAGAGACCTTAGAATCAGTCAGGGGCAAGGCACTCCCAGAATCAGAGAGTTCACCTTCAGACAGGACCTCCATGCCCTCCAACTCAGAACCCCGGGATGGTACGTCCGCAATCGCCATCAGAGAATCAGAGGCTGCATTGAATACACAATTGTCCCTTCGGGTACGCTTGCCGTGCGATATGGGAAAGTTAGATAACGCATCAGAAAGAGTAGAAGACATCACTGCAGCAATGTCTTAATGTAAAAGCTGGCAAAAAACTGGGTGTTAAAGGCTGTGACGCTTGGGGAGAAAACTGCAGCATACTATGCATCTCATCTGACTCTTGAGAAGCATCCGCTTTAGACGAGGATTTATCAAAAAATATTTGTTCTTTATAGTGCAAAGCCCTCTCAACGCATGAAGGACAAAAAGGAACCTGAGGTTCCACAGTGGCATCCAAACACATGGAACATGGAACAGATTGAATAACATCTGAATCCATGATTAACAGAAAAGCAAGCAAAAACAAAGAATTGGTTTTGTCTCTTTAAAAATTAATACTAAAAATATGACCCACACATACAAAAATTAACTGTCAGTACCAAAGATTCCTCCAGATGGAGTTTCTGACAAAGTACTGCCTTTGCAAAGTGAAAACAATTATAACCTTTTTCGTTTTCAGACACAAGTAAAGAAAATTGTTATTTGTTCTTTATAGCACCTCGCCTCAACAGCTCTGCTGAGGCGCCTACCTGCCTCCACGGTCCACCGACAAGCCTTATGTACAAGATACTGAGCGATCCTACTACGACCAAGACCGCTTGCTTTGCAACCATGCGGTCGTGTCACTCCTCAGATGGCTTTTACTGACAGACGGGACTTTCAGGAAGTGAACGAACGCTGTGAAGCTTCTTTCCAGCCTCAGCGCACCAAAGGAAGTCCAGCCCTTCGTGGGCGTTACTCTAAGCCCGAGAAGAACGCTGTCGACTGTGTTATAACAAAAAGCTGACTCAGACATGTTATCAGACCGGGGCAATTAAGAACAGCCTCTTGTATTTCCTCTAGTGCCCCAAAAACACACAATCATGAACCAGAATCTCCGGTAACAATCCCCAGCGTCTTTTAGCCAATAAAAAGTAACCTTTGTCCCTTTGGTGTTTTCCTAAGAAAAAACGCAGCAAGGAATAAAGCTACAGTGTCTGTTTTACACTGCACGAGTCCATTGATAACCCACACTCTGTTGGCAAGGAAGCTCCATTTTTTTTTTTACTAAAGAGCCCAGAAGCAGAACTTTTTTTTAACTTTCTGCAATGAGATTTTTTTTTTGTCAAAAATTTTCTGCAGGTCATTTTGAAATAGAAATCTGTTTAATTTTGACTTTACTATCCCTTTAAGAAACTTAATTTTTTTATTATGAAATAAACTGTTATTTTGACCTTTTTTAAAAATCGATTCATATGTACATATCGGCATGAAATGCGGTTGTATGAACTAGCAGTATCACCCTGGTCTCTTCATACATACCCCCCCTGCATATCAGTATCACCCTGGTCTCTTCATACATACCCCCCCTGCATATCAATATCACCATGGTCTCTTCATGCATACCCCCCTGCATATCAATATCACCATGGTCTCTTCATGCATACACCCCCTGCAAATCAATATCACCATGGTCTACTCTCTTCATGCATAACCAACCCCTCCCCCTGCATATCAATATCACCCTGGTCTACTCTCTTCATGCATACCCCACTGCATATCAATATCACCCTGGTCTACTCTCTTCATGCATACCCCACTGCATATCAATATCACCCTGGTCTACTCTTTATGCATATATCCCCCTGCATATCAATATCACCCTGGTCTACTCTCTTTATGCATATCCCCCCCTGCATATCAATATCACCATGGTCTACTCTTTTCATGCATACCATCCCCCTACATATCAATATCACCATGGTCTCTTCATGCATACCCCCCTGCATATCAATATCACCATGGTCTACTCTTCATGCATAACCAACCCCCCCCCTGCATATCAATATCACCCTGGTCTACTCTCTTCATGCATACCCCCTGCATATCAATATCACCCTGGTCTACTCTTCATGCATACCCCCCCTCCTGCATATCAATATCACCATGGTCTCTTCATGCATACCCCCCTGCATATCAATATCACCGTGGTCTACTCTCTTCATGCATACCCCCCTGCATATCAATATCACCATGTTCTCTTCATGCATACCCCCTGCAATATATTATATAAACATACTTTTACTTCACATATACCCCACCATACTGATTTTATTATGATTGTTGTCACACACACATACATATTAACACCCATTTATTAAAAAACTAAATCTGGCTACTAAGTATATTGGTTGGCTCCTAGAGTCCTAGAATATTTTTTTTAAAGGGCCAGTGTACTCTAAAATCATGGATAATATATAATACCAGTAATAAATTCCCTAATTAACTAAATGAGATAAGTATAGGAATTTTGAAAAGCAATGCATTTAGTACATTTTACTTTTTTATTTCCTGCTCCTGAAATATTCTGGATGGTGCTGGCACTCCCCAAAAAAAGGGCTGAGCTGTGCTTTTGGCATTGCACTCCAGCAACATTTAGATAGGCATTAGAAAATACAGCAATGGGCATTGGGCAGAAAAATATAGGTCCAAACAGTGCAACAACCTTTATTAATTTAAACAGAATGTATACTTGAATCAGACCAAGTATTTTACTGCATATGTATGTAACCCCAGTCCATCCTCCATTCCATTTAAACAGATGTCTATCGGTGCCAGACAGAACACTGTGTTGAGCAGCTCCATATAAAGAAGACCGGCAATGTGTGTTCTATGCAGCAGCTGCCTATGTCATAAACTCAGATTAGATCATGAAGACTATATCGTGGCCTCCTTGACACCCTACAGTGTACCAGCGTTCAGTTGCGATGTGTTTCCTCAATTTGAATTATTTGCCTGCCCACACAAGTTTACTGTGGATCGCTAGCCGGACCTGAAGCAACTCTACTTGTTTCACTAGATGAAGACACTACTTCACATTCCAGGGCTCCTTGCACAGACCTGCCCCTGCATGAGTGCACAGCAATGGGATACCAGTTCAGAGATTGTTATGCTGTGTCAGTACCTGATCTCCGGTATATAATATCTTCTGAGTCACCATGCTATGTTCTGATGCAGGGGCAGGTCTGTGCAAGGAGCCCCGGAATGTGAAGCATAGTCTTCATCTAGTGAAACAAGTAGAGTTGCATCAGGTCCAGCTAGCGATTGTGGCAGGCAAATAATCTAAATTGAGGCATGAAGGTGCGCAGACAGAGAAGGGAGTGGGAAGTCAGAGTTGAGGATCGTCTCTAAGCAAGCAGCATGGGTTGGGAAAGCAATGTGAAAAAATATATACACACACTTCCAATAAGTTTACCAATTCACTTACATGTATAGCATGATAGATTAAAAACTTTAGCACACAGAAAACCTGGGTGCATATTATAATGTCTGTTTAAGCACTGACCTTTTCTGCAATCTGTTACCCTCCACACTTGAGTTCAGGAAGAGAAAAGAAATTGAAAACAGAGGAACGTAGTAACTTTTTACACCAAGATGGAACCGAACAGTGACACCTGCAGGTAAACATTAAAAGTGCAGGCAATTTTTTTTTATTTTTTTTTTTAGTCACGTCTGGTCTTTCTGCAGACACACTACAGATTCTGCGATGAGATCGCACATCGCACAGTGTTCTGCCTTGGGGCTAAAGAGCTTATGTTATTCCCCAACAGAAAAAGCACATTTCTGAGATTTTGTATTGCAAATTGCCCAGAAAAAAGTAAATTTATGCTTACCTGATAAATTAATTTCTTCTATGGTACAACGAGTCCACGGATTCATCCTTTACTTGTGGGATATTATCCTCCTGCTAACAGGAAGTGGCAAAGAGCACCACAGCAGAGCCGTCTATATAGCTCCTCCCTTAGCTCCACCCCCCAGTCATTCGACCGAAGGTACAGGAAGAAAAAGGAGAAACTAAAAGGTGCAGAGGTGACTGAAGTTTAAAATCAAAATATATAATCTGTCTTAAAATGACAGAGCGGGCCGTGGACTCGTCGTACCATAGAAGAAATTAATTTATCAGGTAAGCATAAATTTACTTTTCTTCTATAAGGTACGACGAGTCCACAGATTCATCCTTTACTTGTGGGATACAATACCAAAGCTACAGAATACGGATGAACGGGAGGGACAAGACAGATGGTTAAACAGAAGGCACCATTGCTTGAACTTTTCTCCCAAAAATAGCCTCCGAAGAAGCAAAAGTATCAAATTTGGAAAATTTGGAAAATGTATGAAGCGAACACTAAGTCGCAGCCTTACAAATCTGTTCAACAGAAGCATAATTTTTAAAAGCCCATGTGGAAGCCACCGATCTAGTAGAGTGAGCTGTAATCCTTTCAGGAGGCTGCTGTCCAGCAGTCTCGTATGCCAAACGGATGATGCTTTTCAGCCAAAAAGAAAGGTAGCCGTAGCTTTTTGACCTCTGCGTTTTCCAGAATAGACAACAAACAAAGAAGATGTTTGACGGAAATCTTTGGTTGCTTGCAAGTAAAACTTCAAAGCACGAACCACGACCAAGTTGTGCAACAGACGCTCCTTAGAGGAAGGATAAGGACACAGAGAAGGAACAACAATTTCCTAAATGATATTCCGATTAGTAACAACCTTAGGAAGGAATCCAAGTTTGGTACGCAAAACCAACTTATCAGCATGGAAAACCAGATAAGGCGAGTCGCATTGCAATGCAGATAGTTCAGAAACTCTTCGAGCCGAAGAGATAGTAACTAAAAACAGAACTTTCCAAGATAGAAGCTTAATATCTATGGAATGCATAGGTTCAAACGGAACCTCTTGAAGAACTTTAAGAACTAAATTCAAACTCCATGGCGGAGCAACAGGTTTAAACACAGGCTCGATTCTAACTAAAGCCTGACAGAACGACTGACGCTTGTGCAGTAGAATTGATAAAGCGGATATCTGTCCTTTTAAGGAACTAGCTGATAGATGGCAAGAGTGAGTCTTTGCCCATCTAATTATTTTGGTAACCTCTATCATCGCTAGAGAACTCTTTGGTTCCCCCTGATGATTGATATATGCTACAGTCGTGATATTGTCCGACTGGAATCTTATGAATCTGGCCGAAGCCAGCTGAGGCCACACCTGAAGCGTGTTGAATATCGCTCTCAGTTCTAGAATATTTATCGGGAGAACCTCCTCCTGAGTCCACAAACCCTGTGCTTTCAGTGAATTCCAGACTGCACCCCAGCCCAATAGGCTGGCGTCCGTCATTATGACCCACGCTGGCCTGCGGAAACATTCCATTGGACAGATGATCCTGTGACAACCACCAAAGAAGAGTCTCTGGTCTGATTCAGATTTATCTGAGGAGATAAATCTGCATAATCCCCATTCCACTATGTCCATTGCGGCTACCATTAAGCGGATTACCTCCATACACTGAGCCACTGACGGCCGAGGAATGGAATGAAGAGCTTGGCAGATAGATAAAATTTTTGATTTCCTGACCTCCGTCAGAAAAATTTTCATGTCCACCAAATCTATCAGAGTTCCCAGGAATGGAACTCTTGTGAGAGGGATAAGTGAACTCTTTCACGTTCACCTTCCACCCGTGAGATCTTAGAAAAGCCAACACGATGTCCGTGTGAGACTTGGCTAGTTGGAAAGTCGACGCATGAATTAAGATATCGTCCAGATAAGGCGCCACAGCTATGCCCCGCGGCCATAGAACCACCAGAAGGGACCCTAGCACCTTTGTGAAAATTCTGGGAGCTGTGGCCAATCCGAAGGGAAGAGCCACAAACTGGTAATGCTTGTCCAGAAAGGCGAACCTGAGGAACTGGTGATCTTTGTGGATAGGGATGTGTAGATATGCATCTTTTAAGTCCACGGTGGTCATATATTGACCCTCCTGGATCATCAGCAAAATAGTCTGAATGGTCTTCATTTTGAAGGATGGGACTCTGAGGAATTTGTTTAGAATCTTGAGATCCAAAATTGGTCTGAAGGTTCCCTCTTTTTTGGGAACCACAGATTGGAGTAGAAATCCTGCCCCTATTCTGTTTTCGGAACTGGGCAGATCACTCCCATGGTATATAGGTCTTCTACACAGCGTAAGAGTGCCTCTCTTTTTGTCTGGTTTACAGAAAATTGAGAAAGATGGAATCTCCCCCTTGGAGGAGAATCTTTGAAATCTAGAAGATACCCCTGGGTTACGATTTCAAAAGCCCAGGAGTCCTGAACATCTCTTGCCCAAGCCTGAGCAAAGAGAGAAAGTCTGCCCCCTACTAGATCCGGTCCTGGATCAGGGGCTACCCCTTCATGCTGTCTTAGTGGCAGCAGCAGGCTTCTTGGCCTGTTTACCCTTGTTCCAAGTCTAGTTAGGTCTCCAGACTGACTTGGATTGAGCAAAATTTCCCTCTTGCTTTTCAAAGGTGTTCCCTCTACCTATTCCCCTGCTGCAGTTTACGAAAATTATTTTGTTTTGTCCTCGCCTTATTTGTCTTATCCTGAGGAAGGGCATGGCCTTTCCCTCTAGTTATGTCTGAAATGATCTCTTTCAGTTCAGGCCCGAATAGGGTCTAACCCTTGAAAGGGATGGCTAAAAGCTTAGCTTTTGATGACACATCAGCAGACCAGGATTTAAGCCATAACGCTCTACGCGCTAAAATGGCAAAACCTGAATTCTTTGCCGCTAATTTAGCCAGTTGAAAAGCGGCATCTGTAATGAAAGAATTACCTAGCTTGAGAGCTCTAATTCTATCCAGAATATCATCTAATGGGGTCTCAACCTGAAGAGCCTCCTCCAGAGCCTTGAACCAAAAGGACGCTGCAGTAGTTACAGGAACAATGCACGCTATAGGTTGGAGAAGAAAACCCTGATGAACAAGTATTTTCTTTAGGAGACCCTCTAATTTTTTATCCATAGGATCTTTGAAAGCACAACTGTCCTCAATAGGTATAGTTGTACGCTTAGCCAGGGTAGAAATAGCTCCCTCCACCTTAGGGACCGTCTGCCACGAGTCCCGCATGGTGTCTGATATAGGAAACATTTTCTTAAAAGTAGGAGGGGGAGCGAACGGAATACCTGGTCTACTCTATCCCAATCCTTAGTAACAATGTCCGAAATCCTCTTAGGGACCGGAAAAACATCAGTGTAGGCAGGAACCTCTAGAAATCTGTCCATTTTACACAATTTCTCTGGAACTACAATAGGGTCACAATCATCCAGAGTCGCTAAAACCTCCCTGAGCAATAAGTGGAGGTGTTCTAGTTTAAATTTAAAAGCGGTCATATCTGAGTGTCTGAGGGAACATATTTCCTGAATCAGAAATCTCCCTCAGCCAGCAAATCCCTCACCCCCAACTCAAAACATTGTGAGGGTACATCTGATATGGCTAATAAAGCGTCAGAGGGCTCAGCATTTGTTCTCACACCAGACCTACTACGCTTCCCCTGCAACCCAGGCAGCTTAGATAAACCCTCTCTGAGGGTAGTATTCATAACTGCGGCCATATCTTGCAGGGTGAAAGAATTAGACGCACTAGAAGTACATGGCGTCGCTTGTGCGGGCGTTAATGTTTGTGACACTTGGGGAGAATTAGATGGCATAACCCGATTCCCTTCCGACTGAGAATCATCCTGCGACATACTTTTAGTAGCTAAAATATGTTCTTTGCAATTTATTGACCTTTCAGTGCATGAGGGACACATTCTAAGTGGAGGTTCCACAATGGCTTCTAAACATATTGAACATTGACTTTCCTCAATGTCAGACATGTTGAACAGGCTAGTAATGACTACAAACAAGCATGAAAACACTTTATTTAGTGAAAAAAATAATCTTAAAAATTTTTGCAAGCAGACAATATATGTAAGTTAAGATTGCACCACAAGGAAATTTAACATTTAACCCTTTAATGTGCAAACTGGATTGAAATTAGGCCTAAATCCGGGGAAAAACACCACCAGCACCTTGCCACAGCCCTGCTGTGGCCCTACCTGCCCTCAGGGGTAGAAAATATGGGGTTAAAGCTTCGATTTGGCCCAAAACATTCACCAGGGCCCTCAGGAGTTAGAGCTTGCTGCTTGCTGAGTGAAAAACAGAATTTATGCTTACCTGATAAATTACTTTCTCCAACGGTGTGTCCGGTCCACGGCGTCATCCTTACTTGTGGGATATCTCTTCCCCAACAGGAAATGGCAAAGAGTCCCAGCAAAGCTGGCCATATAGTCCCTCCTAGGCTCCGCCCACCCCAGTCATTCGACCGACGGACAGGAGGAAATATATATAGGAGAAACCATATGGTACCGTGGTGACTGTAGTTAGAGAAAATAATTCATCAGACCCGATTAAAAAACCAGGGCGGGCCGTGGACCGGACACACCGTTGGAGAAAGTAATTTATCAGGTAAGCATAAATTCTGTTTTCTCCAACATTAGTGTGTCCGGTCCACGGCGTCATCCTTACTTGTGGGAACCAATACCAAAGCTTTAGGACACGGATGAAGGGAGGGAGCAAATCAGGTTACCTAAACGGAAGGCACCACAGCTTGCAAAACCTAAAACCTTTCTCCCAAAAATAGCCTCCGAAGAAGCAAAAGTATCAAATTTGTAAAATTTGGCAAAAGTGTGCAGTGAAGACAAAGTCGCTGCCTTACATATCTGGTCAACAGAAGCCTCGTTCTTGAAGGCCCATGTGGAAGCCACAGCCCTAGTGGAGTGAGCTGTGATTCTTTCAGGAGGCTGCCGTCCGGCAGTCTCATAAGCCAATCGGATGATGCTTTTAAGCCAAAAGGAAAGAGAGGTAGAAGTCTCTTTTTGACCTCTCCTTTTACCAGAATAAACAACAAACAAGGAAGATGTTTGTCTGTAATCTTTTGTAGCCTCTATATAGAATTTTAGAGCACGGACTACGTCCAAATTGTGTAACAAACGTTCCTTCTTTGAAACTGGATTCGGACATAAAGAAGGTACAACTATCTCCTGGTTAATATTTTTGTTAGAAACAACCTTAGGAAGAAAACCAGGCTTAGTACGCAAAACCACCTTATCTGCATGGAACACCAGATAGGGCGGAGAACACTGCAGAGCAGATAACTCTGAAACTCTTCTAGCAGAAGAAATTGCAACCAAAAACAAAACTTTCCAAGATAGTAACTTAATATCTATGGAATGTAAAGGTTCAAACGGAACCCCTTGAAGAACTGAAAGAACTAGATTTAGACTCCAGGGAGGAGTCAAAGGTCTGTAAACAGGCTTGATCCTAACCAGAGCCTGAACAAATGCTTGAACATCTGGCACAGCTGCCAGTCTTTTGTGTAGTAAGACAGATAAAGCAGAGATCTGTCCCTTTAGAGAACTTGCAGATAATCCTTTCTCCAAACCTTCTTGTAGAAAGGAGAGAATCTTAGGAATTTTTATCTTATTCCATGGGAATCCTTTGGATTCACACCAACAGATATATCTTTTCCATATTTTATGGTAAATCTTTCTGGTTACCGGTTTTCTGGCCTGAACCAGAGCATTTATCACAGAATCTGAAAACCCACGCTTCGATAGAATCAAGCGTTCAATCTCCAAGCCGTCAGCTGGAGGGAGACCAGATTTGGATGTTCGAATGGACCCTGAACAAGAAGGTCCTGTCTCAAAGGTAGCTTCCATGGTGGAACCAATGACATTCACCAGGTCTGCATACCAAGTCCTGCGTGGCCACGCAGGAGCTATCAAGATCACCGAGGCCCTCTCCTGATTGATCCTGGCTACCAGCCTGGGAATGAGAGGAAACGGTGGAAATACATAAGCTAGGTTGAAGGTCCAAGGTGCTACTAGTGCATCTACTAGAGTCGCCTTGGGATCCCTGGATCTGGACCCGTAGCAAGGAACCTTGAAGTTCTGACGAGACGCCATCAGATCCATGTCTGGAATGCCCCATAATTGAGTTATTTGGGCAAAGATCTCCGGATGAAGTTCCCACTCCCCCGGATGGAATGTCTGACGACTCCGAAAATTCGCCTCCCAGTTTTCCACACCTGGGATGTGGATCGCAGACAGGTGGCAGGAGTGATCCTCCGCCCATTGAATTATTTTGGTCACTTTTCATCGGCAGGGAACTCCTTGTTCCCCCCTGATTGATATACGCAACGGTCGTCATGTTGTCTGATTGGAACCTTATGAATCTGGCCTTTGCTAGTTGAGGCCAAGCCCTGAGAGCATTGAATATCGCTCTCAGTTCCAGAATGTTTATCGGGAGAAGAGACTCTTCCCGAGACCATAGACCCTGAGCTTTCAGGGATTCCCAGACCACGCCCCAGCCCACTAGACTGGCGTCTGTCGTGACAATGACCCACTCTGGTCTGCGGAAGCTCATTCCCTGGGACAGATGGTCCAGGGTCAGCCACCAACGGAGTGAATCTCTGGTCTTCTGATCTACTTGAATCATTGGAGACAAGTCTGTATAGTCCCCATTCCACTGTTTGAGCATGCACAGTTGTAATGGTCTTAGATGAATTCGTGCAAAAGGAACTATGTCCATTGCTGCAACCATCAACCCTACTACTTCCATGCACTGCGCTATGGAAGGACGAGGAACAGAATGAAGAACTTGACAAGAGCTTAGAAGTTTTGATTTTCTGACCTCTGTCAGAAAAATCCTCATTTCTAAGGAATCTATTATTGTTCCCAAGAAGGGAACTCTTGTCGATGGAGACAGAACTTTTTTCTATGTTCACCTTCCATCCGTGTGATCTGAGAAAGGCCAGAACGATGTCTATGAGCCTTTGCTTTTGACAGGGACGACGCTTGTATTAGAATGTCGTCCAAGTAAGGTACTACTGCAATGCCCCTCGGTCTTAGAACCGCTAGAAGGGACCCTAGTACCTTTGTGAAAATCCTTGGAGCAGTGGCTAACCCGAATGGGAGGGCCACAAACTGGTAATGCTTGTCCAGAAAAGCGAACCTTAGGAACTGATGATGTTCTTTGTGGATAGGAATATGTAGGTACGCATCCTTTAGATCCACGGTAGTCATAAATTGACTTTCCTGGATAGTGGGTAGAATCGTTCGAATGGTTTCCATCTTGAACGATGGTACCCTGAGAAATTTGTTTAGGATCTTCAAATCCAAAATTGGTCTGAAAGTTCCCTCTTTTTTGGGAACTACGAACAGATTGGAATAAAATCCCATTCCTTGTTCCTTTATTGGAACTGGGTGTATCACTCCCATCTTTAACAGGTCTTCTACACAATGTAAGAACGTCTGTCTCTTTATTTGGTTTGAGGATAAGCGAGACATGTGGAACCTTCCCCTTGGGGGTAGTTCCCTGAATTCCAGGAGATAACCTTGAGAAACTATTTCTAGCGCCCAGGGATCCTGAACATCTCTTGCTCAAGCCTGAGCAAAGAGAGAGAGTCTGCCCCCCATTAGATCCGGTCCCGGATCGGGGGCTACTCCTTCATGCTGTTTTGTTAGCAGCGGCGGGCTTCTTGGCCTGCTTACCCTTGTTCCAGCCTTGCATCGGTTTCCAGGCTGGTTTGGGTTGTGAGGCATTACCCTCTTGCTTAGAGGATGCAGAATTAGAGGCCGGTCCGTTCCTGAAATTGCGAAAGGAACGAAAATTAGACTTATTTTTGGCCTTGAAAGGCCTATCTTGTGGAAGGGCGTGGCCCTTTCCCCTAGTGATGTCTGAAATAATCTCTTTCAATTCTGGTCCAAATAGAGTTTTACCTTTGAAAGGGATATTAAGCAATTTTGTCTTGGATGACACGATAGCAAACCCTGAATTTTTCGCCGCTAATCTAGCTAATTGCAAAGCGGCATCTAAAATAAAAGAGTTAGCCAATTTAAGTGCGTGAACTCTGTCCATAACCTCCTCATATGGAGTCTCTCTACTGAGCGACTTTTCTAGTTCCTCGAACCAGAACCACGCTGCTGTAGTGACAGGAACAATGCACGAAATGGGTTGTAGAAGGTAACCTTGCTGTACAAAAATCTTTTTAAGCAAACCTTCCAATTTTTTATCCATAGGATCTTTGAAAGCACAACTATCTTCGATAGGAATAGTAGTGCGTTTGTTTAGAGTAGAAACTGCCCCCTCGACCTTAGGGACTGTCTGCCATAAGTCCTTTCTGGGGTCGACCATAGGAAATAATTTCTTAAATATAGGGGGGGGAACAAAAAGGTATGCCGGGCTTTTCCCACTCCTTATTTACTATGTCCACCACCCGCTTGGGTATAGGAAAAGCGTCGGGGTGCACCGGAACCTCTAGGAACTTGTCCATCTTGCATAATTTCTCTGGAATGACCAAGTTGTCACAATCATCCAGAGTAGATAACACCTCCTTAAGCAGTGCGCGGAGATGTTCTAATTTAAATTTAAATGTCACAACATCAGGTTCAGCTTGTTGAGAAATTTTTCCTGAATCTGAAATTTCTCCATCTGACAAAACCTCCCTCATGGCCCCTTCAGATTGGTGTGAGGGTATGACAGAACAATTATCAGCGCCCTCCTGCTCTTCAGTGTTTAAAACAGAGCAATCGCGCTTTCTCTGATAAGTAGGCATTTTGGATAAAATATTTGCTATGGAGTTATCCATTACAGCCGTTAATTGTTGCATGGTAATAAGCATTGGCGCACTAGATGTACTAGGGGCCTCCTGTGTGGGCAAAACTGGTGTAGACACAGTAGGAGATGATGTAGTATCATGTTTACTCCCCTCATCTGAGGAATCATCTTGGGCAATTTCATTATCTGTGGCAGTACTGTCCTTACTTTGTTTGGAGGCTATGGCACAATTATCACATAAATTTAAATGGGGAGACACATTGGCTTTCATACATATAGAACATAGCTTATCTGAAGGTACAGACATGTTAAACAGGCTTAAACTTGTCAAAGCACAAAAAACGTTTTAAAACAAAACCGTTACTGTCTCTTTAAATTTTAAACAGAAAACACTTTATTACTGAATGTGAAAAAGTATTAAGGAATTGTTCAAAAATTACCAAAATTTCACCACAGTGTCTTAAAGCATTAAGAGTATTGCACACCAAATTTCAGAGCTTTAACCCTTAAAATAACGGAACCGGAGCCGTTTACAAATTTAACCCCTATACAGTCCCAGCTATAGCCTTTGCTGAGACCCAACCAAGCCCAGAGGGGAACACGATACCAATTGACGCCTTCTAGAAGCTTTTCCAGCAAATTTCAGATCCTCACACATGCATCTGCATGCCCTGCTCTCAAAAAACAACTGCGCAGTAATGGCGCGAAAATGAGGCTCAGTCTACAACTAGGAAGGCCCCCTGACTGGAAAAGGTGTCTAACATAGTGCCTGCCGTTTAATAAAAGTTCCCCAAGTTTATAAATGCGAATTGTCAGCATAAATATGAATAAAATGCCCAAATAAAGCAATCGATTTAGCCCATAAAAATGTCTACCAGTTTTTTAGCCCATATTAAGCCCTTTATTCTGTTTGTTTGACTAAGAAAATGGCTTACCGGTCCCCATGAGGGGAAATGACAGCCTTCCAGCATTACATGGTCTTGTTAGAAATATGGCTAGTCATACCTTAAGCAGAAAAGTCTGCTAACTGTTTCCCCCAACTGAAGTTACTTCATCTCAACAGTCCTATGTGGAAACAGCAATCGATTTTAGTTACTGTCTGCTAAAATCATCTTCCTCTCACAAACAGAAATCTTCATCCTTTTCTGTTTCAGAGTAAATAGTACATACCAGCACTATTTTAAAATAACAAACACTTGATAGAAGAATAAAAACTACATTTAAACACCAAAAAACTCTTAACCATCTCCGTGGAGATGTTGCCTGTGCAAAGGCAAAGAGAATGACTGGGGTGGGCGGAGCCTAGGAGGGACTATATGGCCAGCTTTGCTGGGACTCTTTGCCATTTCCTGTTGGGGAAGAGATATCCCACAAGTAAGGATGACGCCGTGGACCGGACACACCAATGTTGGAGAAATAACTGCGCATCTGAGGCGCGAAAATAGGCCCCGCCCATCTCACTTGATGTCTCTACAGCCTCAAAGAACCACACCAGAGCGGTTATAAACTAGCCATGTGGGATCTGAGACCCAAAAAATAAGCCAAGTGTACCCTCAAAGTTGCCCAAAACGTTATTGCCCACAAAACGTTAACAGCACTCCCAGTTCATAAAACATTTGCCCACATTCACAACTCAGTGTCAACCATTTTTGTAATTAGCCCCTTATGCAAGCTTAGTAATGCCCTTCTTATTAGCTCTTAGGATTACTGCTTACCCTCATAGGGATACTGTCAGCCTTTCTGAAATACCAGTCTCTCCAGAAAAAATGACTGAACATACCTCACTGCTGTATAGCATGAAAACGTTCCTCACACTGAAGTTTCTTGCACTCCTCAGCCTGTGTGGGAACAGCACTGGATCTTAGTTACAAATGCTAAGATCATCATCCTCCAGGCAGAAGTCTTCATCCATCTGCTACCTAAGAGTAAATAGTACACACCGGTACCATTTAAAACAAAAAACTCTTGCTTGAAATTAAAAACTAATATTTTATCACCTCTTTCACTTTACCCTTCCTAGTACTTAGAGTAGGCAAAGAGAATGACTAGGGGGTGGAGCTAAGTGAGGAGCTATATAGACAGCTCTGCTTTGGTGCTCTTTGCCACTTCCTGTTAGGAGGATAATATCCCACAAGTAAAGGTTGAATCCGTGGACTCGTCGTACCTTATAGAAGAAATTAACAATTTTAACAACCTTATGTCTTTCATTGCAGGCATCTAAGAAGTACATATATAATTGGTATTTTAATTAATATCCTATGTATTTTATACTCTCAATGCGAACAATTTATGCTTACCTGATAAATGTATTTATCTTGTGGTGTATCCAGTCCACGGATCATCCATTACTTGTGGGATATTCTCCTTCCCAACAGGAAGTTGCAAGAGGATCACCCACAGCAGAGCTGCTATATAGCTCCTCCCCTAACTGCCATATCCAGTCATTCGACCGAAACAAGCCGAGAAAGGAGAAACCATAGGGTGCAGTGGTGACTGTAGTTTAAATTAAAATTTAGACCTGCCTTAAAAGGTATGAAGCGAAGACCAAGTCGCCGCCTTGCAAATCTGTTCAACAGAAGCCTCATTTTTAAAGGCCCAGGTGGAAGCCACAGCTCTAGTGGAATGAGCTGTAATCCTTTCAGGGAGCTGCTGTCCAGCAGTCTCATAGGCTAAGCGTATTACGCTCCGAAGCCAAAAAGAAAGGTTGCCGAAGCTTTTTGACCTCTCCTCTGTCCAGAGTAAACAACAAACAGTGTAGATGTTTGGCGAAAATCTTTAGTAGCTTGTAAGTAAAACTTTACAGCACGGACCACGTCCAGATTATTTTAAAGACGTAACTTCTTTGAAGGATTAGGACACAATGATGGGACAACAACCTCTTGATTGATATTCTTGTTAGAAACTACCTTAGGTAGAAACCCAGGTTTTGTACGCAGAACTACTTTATCTGAATAGAAAATCAGATAAGGAGAATCACATTGTAAAGCAGATAACTCAGAGACTCTCTGAGCCGAGGAAATAATCATCAAAAACAGAACTTTCCAAGATAAAAGTTTGATATCAATGGAATGAAGGGGTTCAAACGGAACCCCTTGAAGAACTTTAAGAACCAAGTTTAAGCTCCATGGGGGAGCAACAGGTTTAAACAGGCTTAATTCTAACCAAAGCCTGACAAAAAGCTTGAACGTCTGGAACTTCTGCCAGACGCTTGTGCAAAAGGACAGAGCAGAAATCTGTCCCTTTAAAGAACTAGCTGATAAGCCTTTGTCCAACCCCTCTTGGAGAAAGGACAATATCCTAGGAATCTTAACCTTACTCCATGAGTAATTCTTGGATTCACACCAATAAAGATATTTACGCCATATCTTATGGTAGATTTTCCTGGTGACAGGCTTTCGTGCCTGTAGAAGGGTATCAATGACCAACTCTGAGAAGCCACGCTTTGATAAAATCAAGCGTTCAATCTCCATGCAGTCAGTCTCAGAGAAAACATAATTTATGCTTACCTGATAATTTTATTTCTCTTGTAGTGTATCCAGTCCACGGATCATCCATTACTTGTGGGATATTCTCCTTCCCAACAGGAAGTTGCAAGAGGATCACGCACAGCAGAGCTGCTATATAGCTCCTCCCCTCACTGCCATATGCAGTCATTCGACCGAAACAAGACGAGAAAGGAGAAACCATAGGGTGCAGTGGTGACTGTAGTTTAATTAAAATTTAGACCTGCCTTAAAAGGACAGGGCGGACCGTGGACTGGATACACTACAAGAGAAATAAATTTATCAGGTAAGCATAAATTATGTTTTCTCTTGTTAAGTGTGTTCAGTCCACGGATCATCCATTACTTGTGGGATACCAATACCAAAGCTAAAGTACACGGATGATGGGAGGGACAAGGCAGGAACTTAAATGGAAGGAACCACTGCCTGTAGAACCTTTCTCCCAAAAACAGCCTCCGAAGAAGCAAATGTGTCAAATTTGTAAAATTTTGAAAAGGTGTGAAGCGAAGACCAAGTCGCAGCCTTGCAAATCTGTTCAGAGGCCTCATTTTTAAAGGCCCAGGTGGAAGCCACAGCTCTAGTAGAATGAGCTGTAATCCTTTCAGGGGGCTGCTGTCCAGCAGTCTCATAGACTAAGCGTATTATGCTCCGAAGCCAAAAGGAGAGAGAGGTTGCCGAAGCTTTTTGACCTCTCTGTCCAGAGTAAACGACAAACAGGGCAGATGTTTGACGAAAATCTTTAGTAGCCTGTAAGTAAAACTTCAAGGCACGGACTACGTCCAGATTATGCAAAAGACGTTCCTTCTTTGAAGAAGGATTAGGACACAATGATGGAACAACAATCTCTTGATCGATATTCCTGTTAGAAACCACCTTAGGTAAAAACCCAGGTTTGGTACGCAGAACTACCTTGTCTGAATGAAAAATCAGATAAGGAGAATCACAATGTAAGGCAGATAACTCAGAGACTCTTCGAGCCGAGGAAATAGCCATAAAAAACAGAACTTTCCAAGATAAAAGTTTAATATCAATGGAATGAAGGGGTTCAAACGGAACTCCCTGAAGAACTTTAAGAACCAAGTTTAAGCTCCACGGGGGAGCAACAGTTTTAAACACAGGCTTAATCCTAACCAAAGCCTGACAAAATGCCTGGACGTCTGGAACTTCTGCCAGACGCTTGTGCAAAAGAATAGACAGAGAAGAGATCTGTCCTTTTAAAGAACTAGCTGATAAGCCTTTGTCCAAACCCTCTTGGAGAAAGGACAATATCCTAGGAATCCTAACCTTACTCCATGAGTAACTCTTGGATGCACACCAATAAAGATATTTACGCCATATCTTAGGGTAGATTTTCCTGGTGACAGGCTTCTGAGTCTGTATTAAGGTATCAATGACTGACTCGGAGAAGCCACGCCTTGATAGAATCAAGCGTTCAATCTCCATGCAGTCAGTCTCAGAGAAATTAGATTTGGATGATTGAAAGGACCTTGTATTAGTCCAGCCTCAGAGGCAGAGTCCATGGTGGAAGAGATGACATGTCCACTAGGTCTGCATACCAGGTCCTGCGTGGCCACGCAGGCGCTATCAGAATCACAGATGCTCTCTCCTGTTTGATTTTGGCAATCAGTCGAGGGAGCAGAGGAAACGGTGGAAACACATAGGTCATGTTGAAGAACCAAGGAGCTGCTAGAGCATCTATCAGCGTTGCTCCCGGGTCCCTGGACCTGGATCCGTAACAAGTTCCCACTCCCCCGGATGAAAAGTCTGACGACTTAGAAAATCCGCCTCCCAGTTCTCTACGCCTGGGATGTGGATCGCTGACAGGTGGCAAGAGTGAGACTCTGCCCAGCGAATTATCTTTGAGACTTCTAACATCGCTAGGGAACTCCTGGTTCCCCCTTGATGGTTGATGTAAGCCACAGTTGTGATGTTGTCCGACTGAAATCTGATGAACCTCAGTGTTGCTAACTGAGGCCAAGCTAGAAGAGCATTGAATATTGCTCTTAACTCCAGAATATTTATTGGGAGGAGTTTCTCCTCCTGAGTCCACGATCCCTGAGCCTTCAGGGAGTTCCAGACTGCGCCCCAACCTAGAAGTCTGGCATCTGTTACAATCGTCCAATCTGGCCTGCGAAAGGTCATACCCTTGGACAGATGGACCCGAGAAAGCCACCAGAGAAGAGAATCTCTGGTCTCTTGATCCAGATTTAGTAGAGGGGACAAATCTGAGTAATCCCCATTCCACTGACTTAGCATGCATAATTGCAGCGGTCTGAGATGCAGGCGCGCAAATGGCACTATGTCCATTGCCGCTACCATTAAGCCGATTACTTCCATGCACTGAGCCACTGACGGACGTGGAATGGAATGAAGGACACGGCAAGTATTTAGAAGTTTTGATAACCTGGACTCCGTCAGGTAAATTTTCATCTCTACAGAATCTATTAGAGTCCCTAGGAAGGAGACTCTTGTGAGTGGTGATAGAGAACTCTTTTCCACGTTCACTTTCCACCCATGCGACCTCATAAATGCTAGAACTATCTATGTATGAGACTTGGCAATTTGAAAGCTTGACGCCTGTATCAGGATGTCGTCTAGATACGGAGCCACCGCTATGCCTCGCGGGCTTAGAACCGCCAGAAGTGAGCCCAGAACCTTTGTAAAAATTCTCGGGGCAGTGGCCAACCCGAAGGGAAGAGCTACAAATTGGTAATGCCTGTCTAGAAAGGTAACCTTAGGAATCGATGATGATCTTTGTGAATCGGTATGTGAAGGTAGGCATCCTTTAAGTCCACTGTGGTCATGTACTGACCCTCTTGGATCATGGGTAGGATGGTCCGAATAGTTTCCATTTTGAATGATGGAACTCTGAGGAATTTGTTTAAAATCTTTAGATCCAAGATTGGTCTGAAGGTTCCCTCTTTCTTGGGAACCACAAACAGATTTGAATAAAATCCCTGTTCCTGTTCTGTCCGCGGAACTGTATGGATCACTCCCATTACTAGGAGGTCTTGCACACAGCTTAGGAATGCCTCTTTCTTTATCTGGTTTGCTGATAACCTTGAAAGATAAAATCTCCCTTGTGGAGGAGAAGCTTTGACGTCCAGAAGATATCCCTGAGATATGATCTCCAACGCCCAGGGATCCTGAACATCTCTTGCCCACGCCTGGGCGAAGAGAGAAAGTCTGCCCCCCACTAGATCCGTTTCCGGATAGGGGGCCGTTCCTTCATGCTGTCTTGGGGGCAGCAGCAGGCTTCCTGGCCTGATTGCCCTTGTTCCAGGACTGGTTAGGTTTCCAGGCCTGTCTGGAATGAGCAACAGTTCCCTCTTGTTTTGAAGCGGAGGAAGTTGCTGCTGCTCCTGCCTTGAAATTTCGAAACGCACGAAAATTAGACTGTTTGGCCTTTGATTTGGCCCTGTCCTGAGGAAGGGTATGACCCTTGCCTCCAGTAATGTCAGCAATAATTTCCTTCAAGCCAAGCCCGAATAAGGTCTGCCCCTTGAAAGGAATGTTAAGTAATTTAGACTTTGAAGTCACGTCAGCTGACCAGGATTTAAGCCATAGCGCCCTACGCGCCTGGATGGCGAATCCGGAATTCTTAGCCGTTTAGTCAAATGAACAATGGCATCAGAAACAAATGAGTTAGCTAGCTTAAGCGTTCTAAGCTTGTCAATAATTTCATTCAATGGAGCTGTCTGGATGGTCTCTTCCAGGGCCTCAAACCAGAATGCCGCCGCAGCAGTGACAGGCGCAATATGCATGCAAGGTGCTGTAAAATAAAACCTTGTTGAATAAACATTTTCTTAAGGTAACCCTCCAATTTTTTATCCATTGGATCTGAGAAAGCACAACTGTCCTCAACCGGGATAGTGGTACGCTTTTCTAAAGTAGAAACTGCTCCCTCCACCTTAGGGACAGTCTGATATAATTCCCGTGTAGTGGCGTCTATTGGAAATATTTTTCTAAATATAGGAAGTGGGGAAAAGGGCACACCGGGCCTATCCCACTCCTTACTAATAATTACTGTAAGCCTTTTAGGTATTGGAAAAACATCAGTACTCACCGGCAATGCATAGTATTTATCCAGCCTACACAATTTCTCTGGCACTGCAATTGTGTCACAGTCATTCAGAGCAGCTAATACCTCCCCAAGCAATACACGGAGGTTCTCAAGCTTAAATTTAAAATTAGAAATCTCTGAATCAGGTTTCCCCGAGTCAGAGATGTCACCCACAGACTGAAGCTCTCCGTCCTCAAGTTCTGCATACTGTGACGCAGTATCAGACATGGCTCTAACAGCATTTGCGCGCTCTGTATCTCTCCTAACCCCAGAGCTATCGCGCTTGCCTCTTAATTCAGGCAATCTAGATAATACCTCTGACAGGGTATTATTCATGATTGCAGCCATGTCCTGCAAGGTAATCGCTATGGGCGTCCCTGATGTAATTGGCGCCATATTAGCGTGCGTCCCCTGAGCGGGAGGCGAAGGGTCTGACACGTGGGGAGAGTTAGTCGGCATAACTTCCCCCTCGACAGAACCCTCTGGTGATAATTCTTTTATAGATAAAGACTGATCTTTACTGTTTAAGGTGAAATCAATACATTTAGTACACATTCTCCTATGGGGCTCCACCATGGCTTTCAAACATAATGAACAAGTAGGTTCCTCTGTGTCAGACATGTTTAAACAGACTAGCAATGAGACTAGCAAGCTTGGAAAACACTTTAAAACAAGTTTACAAGCAATATAAAAAAAACGTTACTGCGCCTTTAAGAAACACAAATTTTCCCAAATTTTGAAATAACAGTGAAAAAATGCAGTTACACTAACGAAATTTTTACAGTGTATGTAATAAGTTAGCAGAGCATTGCACCCACTTGCAAATGGATGATTAACCCCTTAATACCAAAAACGGAACAACAAATGACAAAAACGTTTTTTAAACAGTCACAACAACTGCCACAGCTCTACTGTGGCTTTTTACCTCCCTCAATAAGACTTTTGAAGCCTTTTGAGCCCTTCAGAGAAGTCCTGGATCATGCAGGAAGAAGCCACCGAAGATCGCGGAATAGAATGAAGAACACGGCAAGATTTTAGAAGCTTTGATAACCTGGATTCTGTCAGGTAAATCTTCATTTTTACAGAATCTATCAGAGTCCCTAGGAAGGGGACTCTTGTGAGTGGGGATAGAGAACTATTTTCCTCGTTCACCTTCCACCCATGTGACCTGAGAAATGCCAGAACTATGTCCGTATGTGACTTGGCAATCTGAAAGCTTGACGCCTGTATCAGGATGTTTTCCAGATAAGGGGCCACTGATATACCTCGCGGTCTTAGGACCACCAGAAGCGATCCCAGAACCTTTGTAAAGATTCTTGGAGCTGTAGCTAACCCAAAGGGAAGAGCCACAAATTGGTAATGCCTTCCAGAAAGGCAAATCTTAGGAACCGATTATGATCTTTGTGAATCGGTATGTGAAGGTAAGCATCCTTCAAATCCACTGTGGTCATGTACTGACCCTCCTGGATCATAGGTAGGATGGTCTGAATAGTTTCCATTTTGAACAATGGAACTGAGGAATTTGTTTAAGATCTTTAGATCCAAAATGGGTCTGAAGGTTCCCTCTTTTTTGGGAACCACAAACAGATTTGAATAAAAACCCTGTCCCTGTTCCAACTGTGGAACTGGACAGATCACTCCCATAACTAGGAGGTCTTGCACACAGCATAAGAATGCCTCTTTCTTTATCTGGTTTACAGATAATCTCGAAAGGTGAAATCTCCCTTGAGGAGGGGAAGCTTTGAAGTCCAGAAGATATCCCTGAGATATGATCTCCAACGCCCAGGGCTCCTGAACATCTCTTGCCCACGCCTGGGCGAAGAGAGAAAGTCTGCCCCCTACTAGATCCGTTACCGGATAGGGGGCCGTTCCTTCATGCTGTCTTAGAGGCAGCAGCAGGCTTTCTGGCCTGCTTGCCCTTGTTCCAGGACTGGTTAGGTTTCCAGCCCGGCTAGGATTGAGCAAAAGTTCCCTCTTGTTTTGTAGCAGAGGAAGTTGATGCTGCACCTGCCTTGAAGTTTCGAAAGGCACGAAAATCAGACTGTTTGGCCTTTGATTTGGCCCTGTCTTGAGGAAGGGTATGACCCTTACCTCCAGAAATAACAGCAATAATTTCCTTCAAACCAGGCTCTTATAGGGTCTGCCCCTTGAAGGGAATGTTAAGTAATTTAGACTTTGAAGTCACGTCAGCTGACCAAGAATTAAGCCATAGCGCCCTACGCGCCTGGATGGCGAATCCAGAATTCTTAGCCGTTAGTTTAGTCAAATGAACAATGGCATCAGAAACAAAAGAATAAGCTAGCTTAAGTGTTCTAAGCTTGTCAAGTATTTCAGTCAATGGAGTAGCTGTCTGAAAGGCCTCTTCCAGAGACTCAAACCAGAACGCCGCAGTGACAGGCGCAATGCATGCAAGGGGCTGCAGGATAAAACCTTGTTGAATAAACATTTTCTTAAGGTAACCTAATTTTTTATCCATTGGATCTGAAAAAGCACAACTGTCCTCGACAGGGATAGTGGTACGCTTTGCTAAAGTAGAAACTGCTCCCTCCACCTTAGGGACCGTCTGCCATAAGTCCCGTGTTGTGGCGTCTATTGGAAACATTTTTATAAAAATAGGAGGGGGGGGGAAAACGGCACACCGGGTCTATCCCACTCCTTATTAATAATTTCTGTAAACCTTTTAGGCATTGGAAAAGCATCAGTAAACACACCGGCACTGCATAGTATTTATCCAGTCTACACAATTTCTCTGGCACTGCAATTGTGTCACAGTCATTCAGAGCAGCTAACACCTCCCCAAGCAATAAACGGAGGTTCTCAAGCTTAAATTTAAAAGTAGAAATATCTGAATAAGGTTTCCCCGAATCAGAAATGTCACCCACAGACTGAAGCTCTCCTTCCTCAGCTTCTGCATATTGTGACGCAGTATCAGACATGGGCCTTAAAGCATCTGCTCGCTCTGTACTACGTCTAACCCCAGAGCTATCACGCTTTCCTCTGAATTCAGGCAGTTTGGCTAATACCGCTGACAGGGTATTATCCATGATTGCCGCCATGTCCTGCAAAGTAATTGCTATGGGCGTCTTTGATGTACTTGGCGCCATTTTAGCGTGAGTCCCTTGAGCGGGAGTCAAAGGGTCCGACACGTGGGGAGAGTTAGTAGGCATAACTTCCCACTTGTCAGAATCCTCTGGTGATAAATTTTTTAAAGATAAAAGCCGATCTTTATTGTTTAAAGTGAAATCAATACATTTAGTACACATTCTCATATGGGGTTCCACCATGGCTTTTAAACATAATGAACAAGGAGTTTCCTCTATGTCAGACATGTTTATACAGACTAGCAATGAGACTAGCAAGCTTGGAAAACACTTTAAATCAAGTTAAACAAGCAATATAAAAAAATGTTACTGTGCCTTTAAGAGAAACAAATTTTGCTAAAATTTGAAATAATGAAAAAAGGCAGTTAAACTAACGAAATTTTTACAGTGTATGTAACAAGTTAGCAGAGCATTGCACCCACTTGCAAATGGATGATTAACCCCTTAATACAAAAAACAGATTAACAAATTGAAAAAAAAAGTTTTTAAACAGTCAACAGCTCCACTGTGGCTTTACCTTCCTCAATACACGACTTTTGAAGCCTTTTGAGCCCTTCAGAGATGTCCTATAGCATGCAGGGGACAGCTAAGGGAAGCCGAATGTTTCTGTCTAATTTTAACTGCGCAAAAAAGCGCTAAAATAGGCCCCTCCCACTCATATTACAACAGTGGAAAGCCTCAGGAAACAGTTTCTAGGCAAAAATCAAGCCAGCCATGAGGAAAAAACTAGGCCCCAATACGTTTTATCACCAAAGCATATATAAAAACGATTAAACATGCCAGCAAACGTTTTATATTGCACATTAATCAGAGCATATACCTCTGATAGCAAGCCTGATACTAGTCGCTATTAAAACACTGTATTTAGGCTTAACTTACATTAATCCGGTATCAGCAACATTGTCTAGCAAATTCCATCCCTAGAAAAACTTAAAAACTGCACATACCTTTTTGCAGGATACCCTGCACTAGAGCTGCGCATCTTCACCTGTCTCGCGATTCGATTACGATTATCATCGTAACGATTCGATTCTATGATGCATCGCGATGCATCACGATTACTGCACTATTTTTGCCCATTTTTTAAATTTTTCAGAAAAAAAAATTCAAGCAGTCAAAATATTGAAATAAACTTTTTTTTATTTTATTAGCTCAAAAAAGGACACTCTTCCTGTGGCAAAAGTCTGAACACAGCAGACAACAACAGTTTATAGAACAGTAAATACTAAATGGCAATTGTTGTATTGGTTTGGAAACAATATTATGGCATCAAACTGTAGTTACAGAGTACGTAGTGTAAAAAGTGCAGTGCTCGCACTCGCAGTGTACTTCTTCAATAAAAGAAAATATTTAAATGTATATTTTATATATAGTAAGTACACTATACACTTGTAAAGAAACATGAACAACAAATAAATGCCTAACCTATCTATGTTGGTTTTAATTTAATGTCTTTCTTTACTTACTTAGTAATAATAATATAATAGACATTAAATTAAAACCAAAATAGATAGGTTAAGCTTAAGTTACCACCATAATACCTTATTTGTGTGAAAATTGTCCACAGAAAACAAAACATAAATACCTTATATACGGTACAAAATTACAGGTGCACTCCACTGTGCCTTCATGACTGTCAATTTGTGGCAAACAAACATCACGTGAATCTGGAACACAACACACAGCACAGAGTGTGCACACAACACACACATGTGATTGTGACATATACAATTAGTTTACACAGTTACAGACTTACAGTAGTACTAGAGAGACATTTAAAACAAGTAGCATTGAACTGAACTACTATAACTACAGTTTCTTCTTGATGATTGATTATATTATCTTTATGGGATCACAAATATAATTAGTTAGTTATTAGTTACTGTTAAAGCAGTACTACACACAACTGAACACAGTGACTGAGTCTGTCACTGAACACAGTACACAGCAGTCAGTCACACACAAAGAAACAATACATAAAAAAAGCACACAGACATCAAGGAGTAAATCATGGTGAAGAAAGGGTGGCACGCCACTCACCTGAGGTGTGTGTGCTTTATTTTTGTATTGTGCTGTTGTGTGTGTGTGTGTGTGCTGCTGTACGGTACAGTATATTTGTGATCCAATAAAGATTTACTCAAGGCTTTTCCTTCCCCTAATATAGTGGTTTGGCTTCAGTCTCACTCTCATAGACAGTTAGACAGTCACTAGACAGACACTAGAGACACAGTGGGACACACACAAACAAAAACATTCAAAGGCACCACAGCCAGTCAGCCACAGTCACACTTACACACACTCATAGACACTTAGACAGACACACATACAAACAAAAACATTCAAAGGCAGTTAAGGCACTCAGTCTCACACACACACACTCATAGATAGATACATACAAACATTGACTGTGAGTGAGTGCCAGTTTGAGTCGTGTAGTGTACTAGTATATTTTGTGATCCAACAAAGATTTACTCAAGGTTTTAAGCTTCATTTTTCAAAAAGCTATAAGCTATATAACAGTAACAAAATAACTTAACAGTAGTCTGCACTGGGCAGTGGGGCACACAGCACTTTCTTCTGGATGTGCCAGAAAACATTAAATATTAATATAAACCTGAATCACTACTCAGAAAGAATTATGGAATATGTAGGTTTTTCTGTAAGAACACTAGTTGATCCACATGCTCTGGTTTGAGGGTGCTTCTTTTTGCCGTTACCACATCTCCGGCAGTGGAGAAAACCCGCTCTGCAGACACGCTTGTACCTGGGATACACAAGTATCGCTTTGACAAATGAGAGGAGGGGAAATATGACCTCATCTACATGCCACCAGTTCAAAGGGTGTTCAGTGAGAGGCAGAGATGGGGCTTTACAATATTTCTCTATTTCCTCTTCAGCCTTGGCATAGGGGGTCTTGGGTTCTATTGTACCTTCAGTGTCAGTGAAAGATGTCCCAGCAAAATCATGAGCAGCGATGTGGACTTTCTTTTGGGAGGAGAAGGGTTATCCTCCTCGATGGGTGATTCTTCTTCCAGAGTTGCTTTTCCCTCAGGCAGTGGCACTTCATCCACGTTTGTCCTCCTAGATGTAACTACTAGTACACTCAATCTGTGTTTGAACAAAAGAATAGAAAAAATAGCATTCATTATTACCTCAAGCAGCCAGCTAATGCTATGTGTATGCTCAGAGAGACAGTAACAGCTCACATCTATTAGGACTCGGGAGTGGACGGAGGAGGAGGAAAGTTGACTGACTGGCGTTTTCAAACTGACTTATATAATAAACCTTGTACTCATTAAACTAGCTACTAAGCAAGCTACTGCTAGCTAGCTAAGCCTATTTTGTTATGGATGGTATGTTTTATGTTTGTTTTCAATTTATACATTTTTCAAGAAACATGATGCAATTAAAATTACCTCCAAGGATGCAGCCTCCTCAGTCACTCCTCTGTATATCTCCAATCTCTCCTCCTCTGTGAGCATAAAAGGCAGTCCCTTAAAACGAGGATCCAGGGCAGAGGCTGTATGAAGTATCTTCTTCTCTGCCTCACTGCTGTACCTCTTCAGGAGATCTGTTTTGATGGCATTCTTGATCTCATGGATGTGTCTCCCATGGTGTCTGTCATGTTCTGGAGCAGATGTGCATTTAGAGGGGCAATGAGAGAAACAGTTGGATTGCGCTCTTCTGACATCAGTGTGGTTGCATCTTTAATTGGCTTTAATGCACTCACAGCATCCTCTGCATTTGACACATCTGTTTCGTTGAGAGTGCAGAGATCTGACACACTTTTTCTGACTTCTGGAGACAACAATGTGGCACAGATTGCAGGTTGCTGTTCTAGGAACCTCTCGACCATGTCATATGAGCTGTTCCACCTTGTTGTCACATCAGTTATCAGCTTATGATTCTTCAGGCCAAGACATTTCTGTTTTTCTTTCAGACAGTGGTTTGCTGTAGTGCTGCGGTGAAAAAATGTTGATATTCGTCGCACTCTGCCTAAAAGCCTGGAGAGCGTGGCCACTTTCAGCACCCGCTGGGATGCGAGATTCAGTGTATGGGCGAAGCATTTTACATGAGGGAATTTTCCAACTTGAGCAGCAACAATCATGTTCGACCCATTGTCTGTCACAAGCACTACAGATTTATCGGACAGCTGCCATTCTTCCACGACACGAGACAGTAGCTCCGCCAGATGAGAACCCGTGTGAGACTCATAAACTGCTCTCGTTTGCAGCACATGCGACAAGATCTTCCAGTCCTTGCTAACGTAATGTGCAGTTACTGTTACATAAGACTCCGTCGTGAATGAAGTCCATGAATCACACGATAATGTGACTCGACTGGCTTGGCTCATTGATGCAATTACCTGAGCTTTTGTTTCGTGGTAGAGTGCAGGTATAACGTTTTCTGTTAAGTAATTGCGTGACGGGATCTTATAACGTGGCTCTAGCGTGTTCAACAGGTTGCGAAACCCAAGGTTTTCCACAACAGAGTAAGGCCGTAGGTCCTTCGCTATGAAAGTTGCCACAGCTTTGGTTATTCTCTTCCCTTTTTCAGAGTTGGGCGGCAAAGTTGACAGCATTGCATCAATTCTTGGCTGATGAGCTTCAGCTAGTCTTGTTATTTCCTTGGCAGTGGCACTGGCGGCAGCGGTTAGCATCTCAGAGTGAAAACATCCAACATTATTTCTCAAGTTAGTAGTATTCCAGTATGTTCATAAAATCCAAAATGTGCCCAGATGCTTGCTTTTAAAATGCTAGGTGCATTTTTTATCTCTCTATCTTTTTTGTCTCCCTCTGTCATTTTAGCATGACATGTACATATGTGACGTATGATGTTGTTGTCAACGTCTAACTCTGTCAAATGTAAAATCAACAAGTACTAGTAACTTCAACTACTTGCCATATATTTTGCCAACAATTTTTAAAACTAATTGCATTGCAGGGGACATCACTCACTGACACTAAGTTACTGTAATATATTACACACTTAAAGGTGCAATGAAACCCAAACATTTACTTTCATGATTCAGATAGAGAATACAATTTTAAATAAACAATATAACTAACTTCTATTATTTAATTTGCTTAATACTTCTCAGATATAATTTGTTGATGAAATAGCAATGCGCAACACACAGTGCACGACACAAGGAGGCGATGCATTTCAACAAAGGATAAGCAAATGATATAATAGGGAAAGTTGTTTCAAATTGCATGCACTTTCTTGAATCAAAAATTGGGTTTTATGGCCTGTAGTTTAGTATATTTAAAAATGCAGCTTTTAGCCTTGTTAAATAACTTATAAAACAGGGATTGGGTTCTTCGGATTGGCATGTGGCATCTTTTAAGAAAGCACTCTCACCACATGCATAAAATGTATTATATTAAATAAATAGTATACTATTATTATATATATAATATATATAATATAAGTATATATTTAAAATATTTGCACTTCAGACCAGGCAAGGCATCCATGTGAAAAACATCTACAAGATTATTGATTGTAGTATTGTAGAGGGGCCACAGACCGGCATCCATGTGAACAACAGATAGATTAGAGAGTAATAGACAATAGTATACTATTTATTATTTATAATACATTTTATATAGGCAATATTCAATAATGCAGCAATTTGCAATTATGCAGCAGCCTGAGCCTCAGTTAGTCAGTCAGTAGTAGTAGCGTTAAGTAAATAATATTGATTTGATAATTAATTTAATTGTACCCCTTATTGTTGTTCTGTACCCCTTATTGTGCTCTTTCAGTAAGCTAATTAGTAATTACTAGGCAAGTAGGCAATGGAATAGGCAATTCAAATTATGGCATGGCAATGGCATTGGCAAAATGTACGACGTTTTGGTAAATAAAAAAGCTTTTAAAGTTATTAGTTTCTCACCATAGGTCTCCTCCTCTGTCTCTGTCTCCCACAAAATAAAAATGAGCCCACCGTGTAACTGTATACCGCCGTGTATACTCTGAGTCGGAATAGTCATCACCATCATCAATCTCTCAGGCAACAGTCCTGCTCCTACTGCGTAACTTCGGCACTTCCAGAGACCGCCCATGGAGTGCCCATGTTGCTTTATTGGGTGACGTGACGTCAGAACGCTGTACCGTGCACTTTTGCGCACTTTCTGTTACTTGTCCTGGAGGCGGGGTCACGTGGGTAACGTGAATCGATTCTCGCGCCTCAGCGCATCGATGCAGAATCGTTTTATGCCGCATTGCGATGCATCTACAAAAAAAACGATTATTTTTGACAGCCCTACCCTGCACGCCATTCTCCCTCTGAAGTTACCTCACTCCTCAGACATATGTGAAAACAGCAGTGGATCTTAGTTACTTCTGCTAAGATCATAGAAAAACGCAGGCAGATTCTTCTTCTAAATGCTGCCCGAGATAAAATAGTACATCTCCAGTACCATTTAAAAACAAACTTTTGATTGAAGAAAAAACTAACTATATTACACCACTTTCCTCTTACTACCTCCAGCTATGTTGAGAGTTGCAAAAGAATGACTGGATATGGCAGTTAGGGGAGGAGCTATATAGCAGTTCTACTGTGGGTGATACTCTTGCAACTTCCTGTTGGGAAGGAGAATATCCCACAAGTAATGGATGATCCGTGGACTGGATACACCTTACAAGAGAAATACAGATATGAAATATTAATCTGTATGTGATAATAATCCAATGTAGATATAATTGTGTGAAAATCACATATTTGCTGATCTCAAGGTATGTTGAGGGAATGACTGAAGAAAGAAATTGAATCCAGGATGACGATATTGTAGTCCTTTTTGAATTGTTTCATAGAAAATATGGTTTTAAACGCATTTTATATATTATAAGTGGAATATGTTCACGTGTGGTCTTGGAATAATCAGAAAGTGATACTGTGACCCATGTGTATTTGAATATGTAACTTATTAATATAAAGAAATTATAGCATTTTAAACAAACATTTTTAAAGCAATGTTTTTACTGTATAGGAATAATTAAATTAAGCCGTCATGTTGCCCCCGGTGTTGTGATGCGAGAATTAGTGTCAAAAGTTTTCACTGTTAAAGATGCGTTTCCCTAGTAACCATGCATTGCCAGGGAACCAATGAAGGGCCTAACCAATTCACCAATGATGGTACAAAACAAAAAGGGGTGGGGTTACAGCACATGACTTAACCCCAAGCATGGAGATAGTCTTGGGCTACCCTTCTTATCCACATTGCAAAATACTTTTGTATTCTGATGTGAAATGGACTTATTGAAAAATTATGGAATCCGAAATATTCATTGGTTATCTGGTAAAGTATAAGGTTGCTAAATATAAGGTAAAATTTAAACAAATATATTAATTGTTGCTGCAGTTAACAGATTTAAAAAATAAATAAATAGTATTTTAACCTTGTATTTCATAGCCTGTGAATTTTAAAACTAATCCTTAGTGCCAAGTAATTTATCGTTGCAATTATATATATTTTAGAATTGTCTTAATTGTAGATAACTTAGAATTTATTTCAGCTTAGATAAATTGGCATAGGAGTTGGTTGTTTGCACAAATAATATATACAATTTCTGATGTTTTAAATTGGAATTATATAGGATAAATTGTGGCTATATAGCCGATTGTACTGCCTGAATGTTAGTGGCTCAGATTCTGGTATTTCATTGTGGTATTTTGATGCAATTCAATTGTGAATAAGGTTAATAAACAAGGTAACTTATGATCTTTGCATAGCGTATTATAACAATTTAAACTTGTACAGTATTGATTCCTGTCTGGTTCTCTATAAATATAATTCAATGAGTCTATCAATTTTAACTAATAAAAAGAACTTAGGAATTTATATTAATTTTATGGTTTTGTATATGCATTTTATTGGGGTTTAATTTTAAAGAATATTTATTAAATATATTGTATTATAACCCGGCCATATACTGACATTGATATTTGGATGTCTATGGCTCCTACTATTATGCCCTTAATACTATTACGGAGCGCAATTGCTAGAGGTTCAATACTTAAACAATAATGGGGAAAGTACCTTGATACAGTTGAAAATATTCTGTACATAATCCATTAACTATCAGTGCCGACCTCGGTTTGCTATACAAGGCCTGAATGACAAAAAGGGACCCTTAAAGCCAAATTGTTACAAAGCTACAAATAAATGATCCCAACTGATGGAATAGAAGGCCTTTTCAGTCTAGCACAATAACTGTCTTATCCTCTGTATCCATATCCTCATTTTCCTTCTGTATATTATAATAATCCACTGTTAATAGTTTCCTCAAGTTAGAGAAGGAAGATCTACCCTTCAAAAATCCTGTTTGGTCAATGTGAATTTGGCTAAAATTTTCTGTAGTCTAGCTACTAAGATACTAGTCAATAGCTTGTAATACATATTTAACAGCGAGATCGGACCATAGGAATCAAATTTTTCTGGGTTCTTCCCTTTCTTGGCACAAGGGCAATTAAAGAGCTACTAAAATTACTGGATATTATGTGACCTTAGAGAAGTATGCATCAAAAAGACGTGTCCACAACTTGCTCTGACAAAATTTTATAATATTCAGCTGGCAGTGTATCTGGTCCTGCAGCTTTATTAAGGCTACTCTCTTATCGCCTGAATAACTTCCTCTTTAATAATTGATTAATTCATTAACTTCCGGGCCTCTTCATCCAAACATGGAACATTGCAGGTATTCCAAAAGGCCTTTTTATTCAATTCATTGATTTCTTTAGGTAAAAAAAATCTGTTTATAATATTCCAAAAATTCTGCACTAATTTCAGTGGACTGGGTTAGCCTTTTTTCTTTACATTGTAATGCTGATATGTAATTAGAGCCCCTATTTTGTTTAACTAAATTAGACAGATTTTTTTCTTATCTTACCTCCAAATTTATATAACCGCGCATTGGTTCTCACAACCTCACTAGTAGCATTTTGCTGAAGGAAGATTTCTCTTTCTTTTTTAGCCCGTAGATACTTTTGCCAATTTATAGCTGATGCTTCCCGAACATAGGCATTATATGCATTTGAAAGCTGGTTAGTTAACTGTACGTCCTGTATCCGATTGTTTTTATCATAATCTATATAAACTTTTATTTCTTCTCGAAGTACCGCCTTAGAGGCATCCCAATATGTCTCAGGACTTGTTACTGAATTTACATTAAAATATTCAAAATTCTTCCAAGTTTCTATCAGCCAATTCTTAAATTTTACATTTGTATAAAGATATTTTGGGAAGAATACGTAGCAGTACTTTTCCGTGACGCACCCATTGTTATTGCCACTGAAATTGGGGCATGATCTGAAATAAGAATATTTTCAATATCTGCTTCCACTAGACCGGTTAATTTTTCATTAATTAGTATATAACCTATTCGAGATATTAGTTTTATATGTACTAGATTTGCAAGTAAATCCTTTCATATCAGGATTTTTTATACGCCATATATCCTTTAAATTTAATGCGCTCCTGAACTTTCTAAATAATAAGGTTTCATGCTTTTTTGGTGCACCCCTCTCCCCCTATAATACTATCTAACGGGTATTGTGCAATAAGATTAAAATCACCTGCAACAATCAATTTACTATCTATAAATTGTGACAGTTTTGTTTTCATTTTGTCCCAAAATTCTCTTGTGTGATTATTCTGGCCGTAAACATTGCAGAGTACATAGGTTTGCCCCATTATGTCCAACTGTAAAATTATAAATCTACCATCAACATCTATGAATGGATCATTTTATACTTCAAATTTTTATGTATCCGTATTGCTACCCCTCGTTTTCTAGCATTTCCCACTGTTGCTATAACTTCACCTACCCAATCTGTTCTAAGTTTAATTGCTTAATTTTGCTGTATATAGGTTTCCTGTAGGAAAGCAATGTTGCACCTAAGTTTTTTAATGTGCTTTATGATCATTTTTCTTTTAATAGGTGAGGTTATGCCTCTAATATTCCATGATATCAAATTAATATTTATTTTATCCATCGTCAGAAATATGCCTCCCTTTACTCATGTTATGTACCAAAATAGAGTAATAGAAAAGATTAAAATTGGGAAGTACTGCTTTAGCTGGAGGAGAGGAAGAGAAAAAAAAAAAGGAGGGGGGGGGAACTAATTAAAATTGAACCAATCACCTGGTATATGTTCCATTAATATTTCTTATTATTTAGAGTTCTTAATCATTTAAATGGGTATACATTTATCCTTCTTACTCACTCTCTTCTAAGAATCTATTTGCTTCCTGTTGCGTGTTTAATATGTTCAATGAATTATCCTTAAGTACCTTAATCCTAGCTTTGTATCCTTTCTTAATTATTTGAGTTCATGGGAGTCATTACCTTTCTACGATGGGTTGTTTCCATTGAGTAATCCTGAAATAACATTTTATATCCCTCCAACAAGACTTTTTTTTAACGATAGAAATTTAATAGTTCAACTTTGTCTTGAACGTTTAACATTTTAGCTATAATTGGCCTAGCTATCTGACCCATCTGATCTTATTTTTTTCTACCCTATTCTATGGACTCTACAATAAGCTGATGCTTCTGGCCTGGCATTTCTAACAGCGAGGGTAACTTTTCTGACATTAATTTATTTAAATCTCTGGTACTCCAATAATTCTAAGGTTGTTCCTTCTAGATCTATCCTCAAGATCATCTATCCTAGAGTTTAGTGAAGATCAATAGAAACTTGTATCCTGCTCTGCTGTATTCATTCTATCCTCTATATCTGATATACGTAATTTCGCTGCTTCAATCCTGTTATTAAATGAGTGTATTAGTAAGTGTTAACACATCCTGTCTAAGCTGATCAAATTATGGGCTCATTGCCTCATATATAGCTTTGACTAATGATTGTGTGTCTGTATCCATCTTTACCGCTATATTTTCTTAAACAATGCTGTCTTGTAATGCAGCACTTGTTTTACCTTTTTTGTCTTTTAGGGGGCATTTCTGGAGATTTAATTCTAACTTTATGTACAAATTTCTCCATATGTAGAATATGTAAGTGAAACAATATCGTGCAGAAAGAAAAACCAATAAGTGAATATTTGTAATATATCTGATTATATCAATTAACTATTCACCCTGAGAAGAGTTAAGCTATTATTATGCCTACTATGGGCAAAAAGAATTAATTATTGAGATGTTGTGTATTAGATTATGATTTACTTTCAACACAAAAAGAGAAAGAAAATCCAAGTGTTCATATGGGAAGGAAACAATCCCTCACCCCCTCTAAGCTTTACCCTTACAGTGCTCTTACTAATAGATTTACAGAGATATTTTAGATATATAATATCCAAGACAATATCACACCTATATTTATACAATTGCTTCCTGTGTGTTATTCTTAGTGCTTATCTCACATACAATTATGACTTACTTTCAAGAAAAAAAAAAAAGGAAAAAAACTAAAGCCCAAGTGTTCATATGGAAAAGAAATCCCTCACTCCCCTAAGCTTTACCGTTGCAGATATACAGAGTGTTCTTTACTAATAGATTTACAGAGGTATTTTAGAAATATAATATCCAAGACAATATAACATCTACATTTGTACAATTACTTCCTGTGTTACTCTTAGTGCCTATCTCAAATTCAATAACATTAATCGTCGCTAAGATATATCTTCCTAACTAAGAAAATCATGTGGCCAAAAACCTGCCTCCAATCATGCACTATTTAGATGTATGGTTCATACTATTTTCAACACCAGGCTAGCCAAAACTTCTCTCTATATTCGCATACCAGATATTTATATACATACAAAGAGAATGTAATACTTTTTAGCTCTCCTGCTCAGGAAAATACTTCACTTTTCCTAGATAAAAGTAAAGGAATATAGCAGAACAGTATGATGAATTAACTAAGAATGTCTCTCAGATTACAAAAGTCTGTATGAGTATTTAGCTTGACTATCTTTCAAACGTGAGCCAGCGTATCTTCTAAGGGAATAGTGTCCACGGGTTTGCTTCACTAGGTACACTCCAGCCCATTGGTGAGACTTCTATATCTTTTCCTCTTAACCTAAATTGATTATATATTCCGTTTCTTTGCCAAGAAAATGTACACTTTAATCCATGACCTTAGGCTGTTTATATCAGTTTTGCGTGTATTTCACCCACCCGCTGAGTTACTTAGACTTTAACCCTTTTTACAATACCGTGCTGTTCCCTGTAGCTACAGTCTGCTGTCTGATAACAGAAATCCTACTATCTGGTTTGCTTCACTGATAGCTCTGTGAGGGACTTGTCTTTCTGTTTAAAAGTCCTTCAGTCTTAGGTTATAGCTTAGCTTGACAATATAACCATTCAGGTCAGATATAACCATTCAATTCAACATTATTATTTTTTATTATCGGTTATTTGTAGAGCACCAACAGTTTCCGCAGCGCTATAAACAAAGGGGGAGTACAACAAAACAATTATAGGGATCAAATTGGTAGAGGGCCCTGCCAAGAGTTGCACTGTTGTAGTCAGCTCTTAAGAAGGTGATCTACAAACAGCTGGACTCTTAGGCTCACATGCTAAGGGCGTTCAGGGGATAGCAATGGAGGAGAGGAACTGGTATTAGGAAAGGTTAGTGTAGGTGTATGCATCCCTGAACAGTAGGGCCTTTTGGGAGCACTTGAAGCTTTTAAAACTAGAAGGGAGTCTTGTGGTGCGAGGCAGAGAGTTCCACAAGATGGGAGCCAGTCTGGAGAAGTCCTGTAAACTGGAGTGTGATGAGGTGACAAGAGAGGAGAGTAGGAGGTCATGAGCAGAGCGAAGGGGACGGGAGGGAGAGTATCTGGAGACAAGGTTTGAGATATAGGGGGGAGCAGTGCAGTTGAGGGCTTTGTATGTCAGAATGAGAATTTTGTGTTTGATCCTAGAGGCAAGAGGAAGCCAGTGAAGGGATTGGCAGAGAGCTGCAGCAGATGAAGAGCGACGTGTAAGGAAGATGAGTCTGGCAGAGGCATTCATTATGGATTGTAAAAGAGCTAGGCGGCAGGTGGGGAGACCAGATAGGACAGAGCTGCAGTAATCAAGGCGGGAAAGAAAGAGAGTGGATTAAAATCTTAGTTGTGTCTTGTGTAAGGAAGTGTCTAATTTTAGAGATGTTTTTAAGGTGGAAGCAGAAGGCTTTAGCCAAGGACAATGTGAGGAGTGTAAGAAAGATCAGAGTCAAATGTGACCCCGAGACATCGGGCATGCAGGGTAGGGGTAATGATGGAGTTGTCGACAGAGAGATTGAGGGTGGAGAGTTTTGAGGAAAGGGGGAAAATAAGGAGCTCAGTTTGAGAGATTTAGCTTGAGGTAGTGAGAGGACATCCAGTTAGAGATGTGAGAAAGACAGTTGAGACTGGTTAGCAAGGAAGGAGATAGGTCTGGTGCAGAGAAGTAAATTTGGGTGTCGACGGCATACAAATGATATTGGAAACCGTGGGACTTTATTAGGGAACCTAGTGATGACGTGTAGATTGAGAAGAGAAGGGGACCGAGGACAGAGCCTTTCGGTACTCCGACAGAAAGTGGTGACGGGGCAGAGGAGGCCCCAGAGAAGGCTACACTAAAGGTACGGTTTGACAGGTAGGAAGAGAGCCACGAGAGGGCTGTGTCACAGATGCCGAAGGATTGGAGGGTTTTGAGTAAAAGAGGGTGGTCAACAGTGTCAAAGGCTGCAGACAGATCAAGGAGGATAAGCAGAGAGAAGTGGCCTTTTGATTTTGCTGTAAGTAGGTCGTTGGTAAGCTTAACAATTGCTGTCTCTGTGGAGTGATGGGGACGAAATCCAGATTGCAGTGCGTCAAGGAGGGAGTTTATTGTAAGTAAATGGGATAGGCGTGCATAAACTAGTTTTTCGAGAAGCTATGATGCAAGAGGGAGGAGGGAAATAGTGCGGTAGTTGGATGGGGAGGTAGGATCAAGGGAAGGTTTTTTGAGGATAGGTGTCACCAGTACATGTTTCAGCGATGAGGGAAATATAGCGGTGCTGTGGGAGAGGTTGAAAGTGTGTGTGAGTATAGGGGTGAGGGTAGCAGAGAGGGAGGGGAGTAGCTGTGAGGGGATAGGGTCAAGGGGACAGGTAGTGAGGTGAGAGCGCAGTATAAGTGCCGAAACTTCTTTCTCAGTGACAGGGGAGAATGAGCTAAGTTTAAGGTTATGTGGGTTGTGGTTGATTGAGAGCATTTGAGGGTGTGAGAAAGGTATTATGTTGAGAGCTGATTTCATTTCTGATGGAGTCGATTTTGTTATTGAAGTGGCTGGCAAAGTCTTGAGCTGACAGAGAAGTTGTATTAGGAGGTGGGGGAGGGCAGAGAAGGGTATTGAAAGTGGAGAATAAACGTTTTGGGTTTGAAGAAAGATTAGAGATAAGAGTAGAGAAGTAATGTTGCTTATGGAAATTAAGGGCAGAATAGTAGTTACGGTTGCCTCCAGGCTGGCTGGAAGTTGGACCGTAGAAAAGGATGCTCCTAGCGGTCACCCAAGGATCATCAGCACCGTAGACACTATAACTACTGCGTAGCCACCATACGTAATGCAGACTCTACGAACCACCGCTGCTGGGTTGGTATCTCGCCGTCTGCTCTGCGCCCTGGACCTACGACCAGGCTCCAGTAGGTGAACCTCTTCCTTCTTTAGAGCAAAGCAGGATCAGGAACAAGAGCTCTTACAGGAGCTCAGTAGCTAAGGGAGTATGAAGAGCATAGCAATCCCTGTAGTGATTATAGCTTGTCCACTACAAACATGAGTCAATGCTGCAAGTTAGAGGGTCAGAATAGGTCTCATGTGCTGGAACACACAGCCTGGTTTTTATTGAGGTTACATGCAAAAAAGACACTCTCAGGGGGAGGCATAAAATCCCCAATCACACATTTGATACTTTTAGATAGAGACAACGCCCTTTTACAGGCCATAGTAGAATTACATTTCTTCAGCAGATAACAAGAAAACAATGCAGTCCACCTTATCACTACTAGCAGTCTGATTAGACAATGGGAATGTTTTATCACTAAACTTAATTAGAGCTGATCCCAGCAAACTTGTATTTAGAATTGAACAAAATTAACTCTTAAAGGCACACAATGAAAACTAATGCTTTTGTAATAGTGCTCCCTTTCTGTGGAACACTCTGCCTGTGTGGTACTGGGTTCAGCAAGCCCTATCCACTGAACCAAGTGGGAGAAAGCCAGGGACAAGTCATTTCACAGGTCTGGGGACATAGTCTTAAAGGGGCATTGTTCACCAAAGTCACAATATGTCCCCAGACGGTTCTCAAAGGGCCACACACACCCAATAAAAGTTAATATGTTCTCAGGGGCACAATCTTCCAGGGGCCATAGTCATGAGGAAGGAGGCTGGCAAATAGGCTTCTCCAAAATCCAGGGAAGCATGGCAATTTCCCATTTAAAGGGCCAGTTACAAATAGCAGTTTGTAACAGTAGTAGTTCAAGATAAATTTTTAATGTTGAAAATCAGCTTAATTCCTAGATTTTCTCCAGTGCCGCTCAGCAGTAGGGGAACATCTGCGTAGGTATCGTGTCAGAGGAGTATGCCAGGGCTGAGGATGAGTGTTTGATTTCCGAGTTATGGTAAGAGGGGCAAGATTGTCAAGGACGGATGTAAGGGTGGAGTTATAGTGGCAGATTGGTCAGGGCAGGAAAAGGAGGAGAAGGATGAGGAGAGGTTTGAGGGAATTAGAAAGCTGTTGTTGATCTAATGACATAATGCTTCTGTGAAGTTTGGTGTGAGGAGCAGAAGGGAAAGTTGTAGGGAGGGATGATATGTTGCAAGTAAGGAGATGGTGGTCAGAAAGAGGAAAGGGTGAGTTTGTGAAGTTTGAGAGAGTGCTAAATAGCTAAAGATCAGGTCAAGGGAATGACCATCTTTGTGAGTGGGAGAATCAGTCCATTGTGACAAACCGAAAGAGGAAGTGAGTTGCAGAAGTTGTTTTGCAGAGGAGGTAGTGGGATTGTCAAGAGGGATGTTGAAGTCACCAAGAATGAGGGAAGGGGTGTCTGAGGAAAGGAAATAAGGTAGCCAAGCAGCCAAGTGATCTAGAAATTGAGTTGAGGAGCCAGGGGGTCAGTATATGACTGCAACACGTATAGAAAGAGGAGAGAATAAGCGAATCATGTGGGTTTCAAATGAAGAAAATGTGAGGGAAGAGATGGGATGTATTTGTTGAAAGGTGCAACGAGAGAAAAGTAAAATACCTACACCACCTCCTTGTCTATTACCAGACCTAGGAGTGTGGTTGAAGTGGAGACCCCCATGTGACAGAGCAGCAGTGGATGCTGTGTCAAGGGGAGAGAAACAGGTTTCTGTTAGGGCCAGAAGGTTGAGGGAGTGGGAGATAAAGAAGTCATGTATAGAAGTAAGTTTGTTGCAAACAGAGCGAGAGTTCCAGAGTGCACAAGTGAAAGGGGTCGTGGCTTTTGATGCAAGAGGAATGTGAGTAAGGTTGTCAGTTTTTTGAGTCTGTGGGACAGTACACATGGATGTGCTCGGCTAGGCAGTTGTTGGGGACCAGAATTAGGGGAAATGTCACCAGCAGTTAGTAAAAGCAACAGGGAGAGTGACATGAGATGAGATACAGATTTGCAGTAATGAGACTGCTTTTGAGACAAGGTGCAGGGGGGAGAGTGTTTAGGAATAGGTAATGTTCGTGAGTACAAAAGTAAGGTTAGTTTAAGAGAGATGGGCTAATGAAGAGTGCAGGTGGAGAGGGAGAAGGAGTAATTGAATAATGTAGTTTGTTATAGAGAAAAGGCAGCAAAAAATAATATGAAGATGCATTTTTACAAAAAAGAGGGAACCAGTTAAATACATAAGACACAGTATTATAGTAGCAATTGCATAAGAAAACAATAAGGTATATCAAACATAATATTACAAGAGTACCTGCCTTTTTCTTGCCCCTTGCCCAATCCTTGTTCAATTCTTGTATAATTCTATTGCTAATGTCTCACTTATAAAATGTTCACTTAATTCTTGTATAATTCTATTGCTAATGCCTCACTTATAAAATGTTCACTTAATTCTTGTATAATTCTATTGCTAATGCCTCACTTATAAAATGTTCACTTTGAAAATGTGAACATATGCTATTGTTACAATGTACACTGCCCAGGCAATGCACCACTGTGCAATGCACATCCCAAACTAGTGTGAAATATATGCAGGCAGGGGAGTCAGCTGAGTCCACTAAATTTTGTTGATTGCTAATCAAAGACAATTGGAAAGGCCAATTGGAAAGTTATATTCTGGTCTGGTCAGGGTGAGATGTTAAGTAAACAGACAAAATTTGGGGGAGGTTCAAACTATGGAATAAGACAGCTATACATTTTAGAATAATAGCAAGTATTGATAAGGATTGAACATCACATGGCAATTAAATGAACATTAGAAATAAGACATTGGATAACAGTACAAAAGATGTAGGACTAAATTAACAAACTAAAATAATTTGCTCTATGTAAATATTCATGTACCAGAAGAGTAAAAAAAAAACAGAGCAGTGAATAGTTTGCAGATTGACAGGGTCTCTATTCATGTACCAGAAGAGAGTTACAGGAGAGTAAAAAACCAAAGAAACATATCCATACATCTTTACCCTCCCAACAAAGCATGTCAGACTTATTCTAACCAGGATTTTTTCTTATTTAAACATTTAAATTTGATACAATCCATATAACTCTTTAGCTTCAAAAAGTGACATCCCATTAGGAACAAGGAGAACTTTTAAGAATCAAATATTTAAGGGTTTGCTTCACTGGATCCACTCCAATCCTGAGGGGGGACTTATATAAGTGCTTATTCACTCCTTCTCTTTACATTTATTAAAGGAGCTATTATGACTTCTGCATTCACTCCCTAGAAGTGACTTATATGTACTTCACCCACCCGGTGGTTTATCCAGACTATTATCTGGGTTACTTCACTGGTAACTGTGAGGGACTTGCCCTTCTAGCAAACAAGAAAAAACCTTTTGGATAAAATGTTATAATGTGGGTTTGCACCATGTCCTGTAAAACTTCACCCTCCCAACAAAGTTTACCAGACTTATTATACCCAAAGTTATTATGCTTAATTTGTCCAGCATTTTCCTCCTCAAGGATACATATTAACCCTCAGAACTTTCATTTAAAGCATATACCAGGCTTTGTGTCTATGGCCACTAGACTAATTTGGCCTAAAGATAGAGGTTACCGGTCCAAGTGATGATGGCTCCTTGCTTGCACGACGTCCATGCCATCCTATTCCATGGCTGTTCTCAGGCAGGGCACCTCCGCCAAGAGACTGACGTTGTCGCAGAGAAAAGATGTGCGTGTGCTGTATAAATTAGACTCTTCCATCTAGTAGCTGGCCCCTTCAGCCTGCACTGCCGCACTTGCCGGGAATAGTCTGCTTGATCCGTGCTGTTGCTGCTGTACATGCAGCTTACTCTAACAGCATTCATGGCCGCACTCCACACACCTACGTCACATGCGTCAGATCAGCTGACGCCATAACCGGATAGCCAGTAGATTAAAATCTTAGTTGTGTCTTGTGTAAGGAAATGTCTAATTTTAGAGATGTTTTTAAGGTAGAAGTGGCAGGCTTTAGCCAAGGACTGAGGAGTGAAGGAAAGGTCTGAGTCAAGTGTGACCAAGACATCGGCCATGCAGGGTAGGGGTAATGATGGAATTATCAACAGTTATAGAAAATTGGGGGGGGTGGAGATTTTGGAAGAAGGGGGAAAAATAAGGAGTTCCGTTTTGGAGAGATTTATATTAAGGTAGTGAGAGAACATCCAAGATGAGATATGAGAAAGACAGTGACACGGGTTAGTAAGGAAGGAGGTCTGATGCAGAGGTTTAGATTTTGGCGTCATCGGCATACAAATGAAATTGAAACCCGTGGGACTTTATTATGGAACCTAATGACGTGTAGATTGAAAAAAGAAGGGGACCGAGGACAGAGCCTTGAGGTACCCCAACAAAAAGAGGTAATGGGGCCAAGAATGCTCCGGAGAAGGCTACACTAATGGTACAGTTAGATAGATAGGAAAAGAATCATGAGAGAGCTGTGTAGCAGATGCCGAAGGATTGGAAGGTTTGGAGCAAAAGAGGGTGATCAACAGTGTCAAAGGCTGCAGACAGATCAAGGAGAAATAAGCAGAGAGAAGTGGCCTTTGGATTTTGCTGTAAGTAGGTCGTTGGTAACCTTGACTATTGCTGTCTGTGGAGTGATGGGGACGAAATCCAGATTACAGTGTGTCAAGAAGAGAGTTTTGTGTAAGGAAATGGGATAGACATGCATATACTAGCTTTTCGAGGAGCTTTGAGGCAAGAGGGTGTAGGGAAATAGGACAGTAGTTGGATGGGGATGTTGGATCAAGGGAAGGTTTTGAGGATAGGTGTGACCAGTGCATGTTTTAGAAATGAGGGAAATAATCCAGTGCTGAGGGAGAGGTTGAAATGTGTGTGAGTATGGGGGTGAGGATAGAAGAAAGGGAACGGAGTAGCTGTGAGGGGATGGGATCGAGGAGACAGGCAATGAGGTGGGAGGACAGTATAAGGGCAGAAACTTCTTCCTCAGTAACAGTGGCAAAAGAGCTAAATTTATGGGTATTTGGGTTTTGGATGATTTTGAGCTTTTGAGGGGTGGGAGATTGGTAGTATGTTAAGAGCTGATATAATTTCTGATGGAGTCAATTTTGTTATTTAAGTGGCTTGCAAAATCTTGAGCTGAGAGAGAAGTTGTATTAGGAGGTGGGGTGGGCGGAGAAGAGTACTGAATGTGGAAAATAGACGTTTTGGGTTGGAGGAAAGTGTAGAGATGAGATTAGAGAAGTATTGTTGCTTATAAAGATTAAAGGGACAGTCTACACCAGAATTTGTATTGTTTAAGAATATAGATAATTCCTTTATTACCCATTTCCCAGTTTTGTATAACACAGTTATATTAATATAGGTTTTACCTCTGTGATTACTTTGTGTCTAAGTCTCTGCAGACTGCCCCTAATCTCAGTGCTTTTGACAGACATGCAGTTTAGCCAATCAGTGAAGACTCTAAATAACACCACGGGAGTGAGCACAATGTTATCTATATGACACACATGAACTAGTACTGTAACTGAAAAACTTTCAAAATGCTCTGAGCTAAGAGGCAGTTTTCAAAGGTTTAGAAATCAGTTTGAGCCTACCTAGGATTAGCTTTTCAAAAATATCACCAAGGAAACAAAGCAAATGTAATGATAAAAGTCAATTGTAAAGTTGTTTAAAATTGGATGCCCTTTCTGAACCATGAAAGTTTAATTTTGACTAGACTGTCCCTTTAAGGGCAAAATACAAGGAGTTCAGGATGACACATCTGCGTAGGTACTGTGTCAGGAGTATGCCAGGGCTGAGGATGAGAGTGGTTTCTGAGGTATGGTAGGAGGGGCCAGAATGTCAATGACCAATGTAAGGGTGGAGTTGGTGGCAGATAGATTGGTCAGGGCAGGAAAAGGAGTTGATGGAAGAGAGGAGAGGTTTGAGAGAGAATAGCGAGCTATTGCTGATCTAATGACTTTGTGCTTTTGTGAAGTTTGCTGTGAGGGGTAGAGGAAGGGGGGGTTGTAGGGAGGGAAGTGATGTTGCAAGTTAGGAGAGGGTCAGAAAGATGAAAAGGGGAGTTTGTGAAATTTGAGAGTGCATCGATAGCTGAAAATCAGATCAAGGGAGTGACCATCTTTGTGAGTAGGAAAGTCAGTCCATTGTGAAAGGCCGAAAGAGTTAGTGAGTTGTAGAAGTTGTTTTGCAGAGGCAGTGGGATTTTCAAGAGGAATGTTGAAGTCGCCAAAAATGAGGGTAGGGGTGTCCGAGGAAAGGAAATAAGGAAGCCAGGCAGCAAAGTGATCTAGAAATTGAGTAGGGGAGCCAGGAGGGCGGTATATGACTGCAACACGTATAGAGAGGGGAGAAAATAAACGAATCATGTGTGCTTCAAATTAAGAAAATGTGAGGGAAGAGAAGGGCTGTATTTGTTGAAAGGTGCGACGAGAAGAAAGCAAAATACCAACATCACCTCCTTGTCTACTGCCAAACCTAGGAGTGTGGCTGAAATGGAGACCCCCGTGTGACAGAGCAGTCGATGCTGTGTCTGAAGCAGAGAGCCAGGTTTCTGCAAGAGCTAGAAGGTTAAGAGAGTGGGAGATAGAGATCATGGATAGAAGTGAGCTTGTTGCAAACAGAGAGAGAGTTCCAGAGTGCAAAAGTAAAGGCGGTGGTGGTTTTAGATGCAAGAGGAATGAGATTAAGGTCACCAGAGTTTTGTTTTTGAAGATCCACAACCTTAAATGTCTCAGAGGAAGAAGCTATGGAGAGCAACAAACATCTGTACTATATCAGATGTAAATAAGTGTTTAGTTATGAATAATGAAAATTGTTTTCATTATTTATTTTGCCCCTTTTTAAGTAATTTAGCACTGAATCTTTGAGCAATTTCTAATCAGAACATGGAATGCATCTTGCTGACTTGTCAAGGCTAAGTCTGCTACATATCTGTCTCTAATTGGCTTTAGTGGATAACAGCTGCAAGACTCTTTATTCTAACTTTTTTGACCGTGGTTAGCATTGTCTTCTGAGGAATAGGGCCCAGATTGGCTTCTTCTCCAGATAGGGAAAATACTGGTGCTGTTTGACTACAGGAGAATAGCTGCAGTAAAAAGGATGTTCATTTATTATAAAACATTAAAGGAGCATTAAACACAACATTTTTCTTTGAGGTTTCAGATAGAACATATAATAAACTAATTTACATTTTACTTGTCACCTTATTTGCTTTTTTCTGTTGGCATGCTTTGTTGAAAAGCATACCAAGGTAGGCAAAGGAGCATCAATGCACTACTGGGAGCAGCAGGTGATTGGTGTCTGCATATATGCCTCTTGTCATTGGCTCACCTGTGCTCAGCTAGCTCCCGTAGTGCATTTATGTTCCTTCAACAAAGGATACTAAAAATGAAGCAACTTTTATAAAATAAATTGGGAAGTTAAGCATTGCATGCTCAATCTGAATCATGAAAAAAATTTGGGTTTCGTGTCTTTTTAAGACTTGGCTGATATGTTATTATATAGCAACAATACAGTACATGTCTTTTAATTGCAATTTGTTTACTGTCCCTTTAATGATCTATACCTGCTGCTATTTCGCACCACATTTCACAATGGTGGGGTTACTCTTGAAACTATGACCCACAGAAGATATTAAATATTAAAAAAAAAAAGTAAGAGATAATGTTTTTTGTTCAATTAAAGGGACAATATACACCTTGGGAGTTTTATATTAAATATTTAGTTATGCATAATGATATAACTTATAATATACTTTATCGATTTTGTCCATTTTCATGTAATTTAGCTTTGCGAATTAGAAATCCACAATTTCCTATATTAAGTCTACATATCTTTCCCTAATTGGCTTTAACAGGTAACACGCAAAACACTTTATACTAACAATATGGTTGTGACTAGTCTTATTGTCTATATGTGTTTCTCGGGTGTATCAGCCAGTGCCCCATCAGCCTCTGACCTCACTGAACGTCGAGCGCATGCGCAGTGAGTGAGTTTGTGGTAGGAATTGGCTGATCTGAGACGTGCAGTGATTGGAATGTGGTGACGTGATGGCCCACATGCGCAGTGAGTGAATCTGGTCAAACAGCTATTTTTACGTTACCGGAGGTGATGTGATTGGCTAATCTGATAAATTAGCTGATCTGTCAGAACACCAGCAGACAAGCAGTCCAGACCGATTGAGTCACTGCCGTATGACCAGGAGAAATCAGAAATCTTGTGTCTAACGGTGGCATTGTGTGAGTTGACACATAAGCATGCATTTGTCAAAGACCACCATACATATCCTGTGAATAAGCAGTGTGTTTGATTGCAGGGGCCATATGTACCTGTGCACAGTAAAAACTATTGCTGAAACGGTAACTTAAAGGGACAGTACACTAAAATTGTAGTTCCATTAATGTATTTTAAATGACTTGTTATACCAACTGCAGAGTATAAAATATTTGAGAAATTCCATTTTCATGCTTATTTGTGTATATAAAGTAGCTGATTTTGTGCTTTGAAACCACAGCCTATTACAATGGGTTGAACTTAAATGTGATATCAGATCTCATATTCTAAGTTTGTGTAAACAGACTTGCTTCCTTATCTTTTATTTGGCTGGAACACCAAAGCTCAATACATAGAGAGAACAATGGAAAATGATTATTTTTATCCTGCATCCCACCGAGTGTAATATCTTCTGCTGGCTGTGTATACTTAGGCTATTCAATCGCCTATTCTCCAGTATCAATTTTAGTGTAGGTGGCGATACCACAGGCTAAATCAGCTATTTCAAATGCTGAAATAGGAGTAAAGGTGTAATCAATTTAATACACTCTAGCACAGGGGTGTCAAACTCAAATTCATTGGGGGCCGCATCAGCAGTTTGGTCACCCTCAAAGGGCCTGCTGCCCCCCCCCCCCCAACCCCCTTTGTTTTTAGGCTGTTTTTCAGCCACAATAATTTTTGGTCATGGTATAATGTGACTAAGATTAGGACACAAGGAAGGAACAATTATTTCTAATGTTAAAGTTCACAACTTTTTCACATTCACACTGTCACATTAACACACACACACAAACCTACATTCACACCTTTACACACACAAACCTACATTCACACCTTTACACACACAAACCTACATTCACACCTTTACACACACAAACCTACATTCACACCTTTACACACACAAACCTACATTCACACCTTTACACACACAAACCTACATTCACACCTTTACACACACAAACCTACATTCACACCTTTACACACACAAACCTACATTCACACACAAACCTACATTCACACATTCACACACAAACCTACATTCACACATTCACACACAAACCTACATTCACACATTTACACACAAACCTACATTCACACATTTACACACAAACCTACATTCACACATTTACACACAAACCTACATTCACACATTTACACACAAACACACATTTACACACACAAACACACACACAAACACACACACACATTTACACACATACTTACACACACAACCATACATTCACACACACACAAAAACTTTATTACTGCTCTGATTTAGGTGGGCAATAAACTAATGATAATGCAGTGTGAATATGTTTTCCCATGCATGCAAGCATAACAGGCAGGGATAAGGTTAATAAAATCTTTGCAGACTACAAATCAGTCACAGACAGTACAAGTGTAGGAGCAGACTCCCGAGATAAAGATTTGATTTATTACCTGGGGAAGGCTGAGAGCAGAATAAGACAACCTGCAGAGACAGAGCCTCAGAACGGATGTTTACTTAGAATTGTCCTGCTGACATTATTTAAAAAAAACATGTTTTCCTAACCAGCCTCGCTGTGTGCCTGCTGCTGCCTCTCTGGTCTCTGCTGCTAGCCCTTTTCCCGCGCGTGCAGATACATAGGGAAGCTGGGAGGAAGTGATGAGTGAGCAGGAGGTCAGTGTCTTGTTCTCACTCAGTCACTTCCTACCAGCCAGAAGTTTTCCATAAGTTAAATATGTATGTGAAGGCTGGCAGCCGGCGGCGGCTACACGGGCCACATGACGAGGTCTGGTGGGCCGGATTCGGCCCGCGGGCCTTGTGTTTGACACCCGTGCTCTAGCAGGTTAAAAGGATCATTGGGAATAATTTAAAGGGGAGACATTTTTTGGGTGAACTGTCCCTTTAAGCTACATTTTCTTCTCCAACATATTTGTATTACAATACTACTTCTGCTATGTAGGAGTTAAATTCCATTTTAATGGAGCAAAACTATTATTGTCCTGGGAAAATGATGCTCAACTACAATAGTTGTGTAACCACGGATACCAGAAATACAACTGCTTACACATCCATAACATGAGTTCCAAAGAGGTTGATGTGATGGTTGAAATTCATTGTTTTGAACATGTAATCTCAAACCCAAGCCCAATAATTGGAGTATACTTTATTTCCTAAAGTAACATCAATTGCTGCTACCAAGAAGTTGTGGTATATGTATCCAAAACACAAATGAAGAAACTTTACAGTTGTCACCATTAAACTGGTGCATTAATCAAATAGCAAAAGCATCCAAGTCCTGTACAAAGCATGCAAACACCACAAGAATTCACTTCATGTAATAGATGTCCAATTTAGCTTTGGAGACAAGACATACAGTGACACTATATCAATAGAGATCGTTGATAAACTAGACATTTCTAAACATGACATGGATTTCAATAAAATTATATCCTTATCCTCACCATTGTCTTCCTCTTGAGGCCCAGTAGCATCGGGTTGTGACACATTTGCGGTTTCTTCGTCTTCTGTCCCAGCTTCGCCCTCGCTCGCCCGTGAAAACACATGGAGAAACTGGCAATGTGGGCGCTGGCATGTACTGGAGCTATCTAGTGCTCGAGAGAACGGGCACTCCAGCTGCTCAAAAAAACCTGCCGAACGCAACATCCAAACTGTAAGCAGCCAAATACAACAAAATTAAAGGATGCGCAGCAAATAATACCGCGCCCCACAAGTGCGGAACCAATTAGAGTCGTGCAGCATTATTTTTGCGCTGGATTTATGACCTTTGTCATTACCTCTCCACCAATAAGAAAGCACAAAAGATACGCGGGAAAAGAAATAAGTAGAGGAGAAGGGTCGGCGTGGAGCCGACTTTTTGCAATTGCTGGTGAGAGTTTCATGGTGCTTATAATTTGGTGTTGGAAGGCATTTCATGCGCATATGGTTCTAATATTTATTAAATGCATTTTGTTTTTTTAATGTATTGGGCTTTTATACATGCTTCCAGGTGCGCCCATGCAAACGACTTTTAAAAGAACACATTGAATTCAATGCGTTCCTAGAATCATTTTGCAATATACTTTAAACTACAAAATGCTTTTAATGCAAAATTACCACTACTTGGTAGCTTTATATGTACGTAAAAGTAAATGGTACATTTTAAGATTTAGATAACGCATTACATTTAAAAAAAACAAAAACAACAAAAAACTCAGTGTATTTTATTCTCTTTATATATGTTTTAGAGCTTTTTTTTTTTTAACTTTCATTTGAAAAATAAATTTAAGAGAAAATGTAATGCTTGTGTCAGGATCCATGTGTGTGTGTTTGTTTACTTGCTGTTTACCTCACAATGTGAAACAAAGTTGAAAATTGATTTGAATCTTAGTTTAAAGGGACACTGAACCCCAATTTTTTTCTTTTGTGATTCAGATAGAGCAAGCAATTTTAAGCAACTTTCTAATTTACTCCTATTTTTCTTCATTCTCTTGGTATCTTTATTTGAATAGCAAGTATGTAAGTTTAGAAGTCTGCCCATTTTTGTGAACAACCTGCGTTCTTGCTAGGGTTGCCACCCAGCCGGTATTTTACCGGCACAGCCGGTAATCAGAGAGTGGGTGCCGGAATGAGTTAAATGCCAACTATGCTAAAGCAGTTTTTTTTTTTTTAGTTTGTACTCCGCTAACGCCAGTGATATTGATCTCATTAGATCTGCCTGAGGCTGCTGAAAGTTGTCTGTCCAATAATATATACATTTCAAAACTACCTTGATGTGATAATTATCTATCCTTCTGCAGCTCAGCGCTATCTACGAGATTGCATGTGTCATGTGCCTGGCCCAGTGGGTGTGGCTGACGCTGACTGGCTGTGCATGCTGCTTCATTCAACATCAAGAAGACTTGCTGGTATGTAGGATACTCGCTGGCTGCTGAGGAGTCGAGACGAGTGGACAGGTTAATTAATAAACTATGCCAGGGTATTGTCTGCAATGCAAAGTGCAAAGAAAGCGATTCCTGTTGTATTAATTATTAATGGATTGATTTGCTTGTAGCTCCCTAAAATAGGCATTGGGCATAAAAGAGGCTTCTGAAATTACGTAGCAATTTATTGTAGCCTGGGCAAAGTAAAATACACTTGAAAACGTTTTTTGTCAGTTATTTCAGAAGCCTCTTTTATGCCCAATGCCTATTTTAGGGAGCTACAAGCAAATTAATACAACCGGAATCGCTTTCTTTGCCTTACAGACGATACCCTGGCATAGTTTATTAATTAACTTGCCAAATCCCCTCCTTGTTAAAAAAAAAAAAAAAAAAACATCCATCTGCTGAGAACCCAGAACTCAGAGGGGGATGCTATAACTGTACATTAATTTATATATAATTTACAAGGTTATTCCAGCTAGAATAAAACATAAAATGCATTAAAGATTTCCCAATACAAAAGACAAAAATGTTTTTTTCTTATCTGATGTAAAGAAAATAAATGTATAGTGGATATAAAAAGTCTACACACCCCTGTTAAAATGTCAGGTTTCTGTGATGTAAAAAATGAGACAAAGATAAATCATTTCAGAACTTTTTCCACCTTTTATGTGACCTATAAACTGTACAACTCAATTAAAAAAAACAAATTGAAATCTTTTAGGTAAAGGGAAATAAAAAACTAAAATGATTGCATAAGTGTGAACACCCTTAAACTAATACTTTATTGAAGCACCTTTTGATTTTATTACAGCACTCAGTCTTTTTGGGTATGATTTTTTTTCAGCATGGCACATGTTGACTTGGCAAGATTTGCCCACTCTAAATCCGTCAGAATACGAGGGCATCTCCTGTGCACAGCCCTTTTCAGATCACCCCACAGATTTTGAATTGGATTCAGGTCTGGGCTCTGGCTGGGCCATCCCAAAACTTTAATCTTCTTCTGGTGAAGCCATTCCTTTGTTGATTTGGATGTATGCTTTTGGGTCGTTGTCATGCTGAAAGATGAAGTTCCTCTTCATGTTCAGCTTTCTAGCAGAAGCCTGAAGGTTTTGTGTCAATATTGTCTGGTATTTGGAACTGTTCATTATTCCCTCTACCTTGACTAAGGCCCCAGTTCCAGCTGAAGAAAAACAGCCCCAAAGCATGATGCTGACACTACCATGCTTCACTGTGGGTATGGTGTTCTTATGCAGTGTTTTTGCGCCAAATATATCTTTTGGAATTATGGCCAAAAACATCAACTTTGGTTTCATCAGACCAGAACACCGTTTGCAACATGCTTTTGGGAAACTTCAGATGTGTTTTTGCAAAATTTAGCCGGGCTTGGATATTTTTTATTTTTTGTAAGAAAAGGCTTCTGTCTTACCACTCTACCTAGGGTTGCCATCCGTCCCTTAAAATACAGAACACTTATAAGTTACACATGCTGCAGGGTGTGCAGGGAGGAATATAAATAGTGCTGTCCAGAAACACAATACATGTTCCTCCCTGCACACCCTGCAGCATGTGTAACTCATAAGTATCCAAGAAAACATGGCTGAGGTGGCAACCTTAACTCTACCCCATAGCCCAGACATATGAAGAATACGGGAGATTGTTGTCACATGTACCACACAGCCAGTACTTGCCAGATATTCCTGCAGCTCCTTTAATGTTGCTGTAGGCCTCTTGCTATCCTCCCAGACCAGTTTTCGTCTTGTCTTTTCATCAATTTTGGAGGGACATCCAGTTCTTAGTAATGTCATTGTTGTGCCATTTTTTTCTTCACTTGATGACTGTCTTCACTGTGTGCCATGGTTTATCTAATGCCTTGGAAATTCTTTTGTATCCTTCTCCTGACTGATACCTTTTAACAATGAGATCCCTCTGATGCTTTAGAAGCTCTCTGCGGACCATGGCTTTTGCTGTAGGATGCAACTAACAAAATGTCAGGAAAGACCTACTAGAACAGCTGAACTTTATTTGGGGTTAATAAGAGGCACTGTAAATGACAGGTGTGTACTGACTCCTATTTAACATGATTTTGAATATGATTGCTTAATTTTGAACGCGGCTACATCCCCAGTTATAAAAGGGTGTTCACACTTATGCAACCATATTTTATTTTTTTATTTCCCTTTACCTAAAATATTCTGTTGCCAATCGCCCAAAGTTGGACAAAATGGCGGGCTGAGGAATTGATGGACAAAATTAAAGAGTAAATTTGTTAATTTCGAAATAAAAACCGATGAATTAAAGTCACCCTGATTTGTAGAGCTTGCTACGATGATAAGCACTATGGATGAGTTTACATTCACTTTAAGTATTCACAACATAGGGACACTAATAACAGGTTAGCCTTGCAATTACTTTTCAGTATAAGAGCTTGCGTGTTATGGTAATTTACCTTGAGTTTCAGTCACATAAAGATCTGATCCTACACTCGGGTAGTTGGCCTGTTTCAGTGTGGCCGACACTCTGTTTCTTGACTTCTAATTGCACACAGCCTGCTTCAGATGACCAGATTAATGACCATTCACAATCAATAAATACAGTGGTTTCCGCAAAAAAGTGATGTCCACGAAGCAAACATGCCAGTGGAAAGAACGACAAGGTGCTTAGGAGGGTTCTTCTAAGCCTAAGTTTTTTTTGACTTGACAGGAGGCATGATAAATGACTTAGCTGACCACGATACAAGCATAGGCCCTTGTTGCTTGTGCATAGTATCTCTGAAGAGGGCAGGTTCTGGATGAGTAAACTTCTATTCCTCTTGAAACTCAAAACTGTACAATAAAGTAAATGTTTCTTCTTTTTTCATATAATCTTCAGACGTGCCTATTTAAAATGCAAAAATAAGAAAGGGTACATTCCAGTTGGGCAGGGGGTTAAATTCAACTGTATACTTCCCCTTAGTCCATTCCCATAACATTGTCATATCTAGGAATTTTTCATCTTTCGGAATCGGACTTTCCAAAAGGCCAGTATAAAATTAATGCTGCCAGAACCTCTCTTCTTAGAAGGAAAATTGTATATAAGGAGACATTGATTTAAGAAACCACAGCAATGTTTAGGCTATCCTCCTTATTTATCACACTATGACATACACGCAGTGGCGGCTGGTGGAAACTAGGGAATTGACTAGGTTTCCAAAATTTAGCTGTCTGTCTGTCTATGCCTATAAACTAAAATTAACATGCATATTCCCCAGACGTTTGTAATGTTTTAAAATGTTCTTTTAAAATAATTTACAGTATATTTAATTTAAAGGGACAGTCTACACCAGAATTTTTATTGTTTTAAAAGATAGGTACTCCCTTTTGTTACCCATTCCCCAGTTTTGCATAACCAACACAGTTATAATAATATACTTTTAACCTCTGTGATTATCTTGTATCTATGCCTCTGCAAACTGCCCCTTTATTTCAGTTATTTTGACAGACTTGCAGTTTAGCCAATCAGTGACTGCTCCCAGATAACTTCACGAGCAGTGTTATCTATATGAAATACGTGAACTAACACTCTCTAGTGGTGAAAAACTTATTTAGATTAGAGGCGGCCTTCAAGGTCTAAGAAATTAGCATATGAACCTCCTAGGTTAAGCTTTCAACTAAGAATACCAAGAGAACAAAGCAAAATTGATGATAAAAGTAAATTCGAAAATTGTTTAAAATTACATGCTCTATCTGAATCATGAAAGTTTATTTTGGCCTAGACTGTCCCTTTAAGTTGACAAAGCTTGGGGAAACATTTACAAGCAGAAAGCAACAGAAAATTACATTTAAAGTGATGGTAAACTCTCCCCTTTTTAAAATCAGATCTGAAATGTAAGCGCTATTTTAGATAATTCATTAGCTGTAATGAAGATGCGCTATAACTTAGTTATTAATATAGATATGAAATTCAAATACCCCACGTTACACCACCCACTTCAAAAGTTTTTCTGTCAGCTAAATGATTGAATTACTCTCCAATCAATGCTCTAGCTACAACAAAAGTGCCATATGGGGAGAGCGCTGATTGGACAACAATTCAATCTGTTAGCTCACAGAAAATTTTACTTTTGAAGTGGGCGGAGGAGCATGCAGTATTTGAATTTCATATCTATATTAAAAAGCATGTTATACTGCATCTTCATTACAGCTAATGAATTAAACTCCATCTAAAATAGCGCTTACATTCCAGATCTGATTTTAAAAAGGGGAGAGTTTACCATCACTTTAAGGAGATCTACTTCAGAAGCTGATTGGCTCTCACATAGAATATGGGGTTTATATAGAGTCACCAGTAGCTAATATAATTAATGTAGATACTGAAATAACCTGATCTAGCATCCAGTATTGTTAGCCAAAAATACCCTGATGTAACATTGTTTGCAATAGTGAACCATAAAATAACATGGTAATGGACATGCATTTAAAAGTATTTATTACTATTTGTAAAATTTGATTGCTAATCTTATTTGATGTTTATAGACCACAACAATATATTTATATTGTTTCCATGTAAGAAGCAGCCAGAGGTGCACAATGTGCTGATTTGCTTAAAAACAGACATTTGTTACAGAGCAGAAGTTTAATGTGAAACATATAGAGAGGCTGCAAACTGGGAGTGACAAAATACCTTGTGGCACAGCAAACAGGATAATGATCAACAATAAAAAAAAAATGTTGTGAGTAGATTTTTAACATTTCACTCACAAGCCCTGTGTATTGAAGTGATGATTTTCATGCTGTTCTCGGCGAGTGCTATCCTCAACCTTGATAACGATCTCTAAAACAAACAAGGGGACGGTTCTGCCTCTGATTCCAGATCCTACTAACTGCAAACATTCCACTCAAGAAGAAAATAAAACACTGACAGTGAGTGGATTGTTTAGTTAGTGCCGTTCTGTGATCAGACAGTAGTTTAAGAGATTAACAAAGCTGTGAACAGCATTCACAGAGAAAAGATTGCAAGGTCTCTAGTATTCAACCGGACAGTCCAGTATTTTTGTACACATTTTACTGAACAGCCTGCTAAAATACTGGACACTTAAATGTCCAGCATTTTAAAGACCCCTGTCAGCTTTTAGGCCTTTATGCATTAGACATATGGCTCAAAAAGAAGTTACACTCTGCATTATATGTTTTACAGGCAACCATGGGTGTGTTCAAACATTCCTACGTGTGTACCTCTGGCAGCCAAGCAGGTCACATCACTACTACGTACATGTTACTGGCAACAAAGGGGATAAAATGACTGCTTAGTTGTGAAAAATGTGGTGTGTGGCCTAAGGTTGAGCTTTTGTGGAGATGTGTGAACCCAGCTACATCCTGTATCCAATCACCTATAGGTCGTTCGGTATTTCTATGAAGCACAGCTGGAAACCCTACATACAAATACCAGCTATGGGCTAGATTACAAGTGGAGCAGTAGTTTGCTCTCACATTCAAGCATTAAAACTGCTAAAGGTCATTTTTTGCTCTCAGAGATTTGCACTCTTATTACGAGTTGAAAGTAAAAAATTTGCCCATGTTCGTAACGTCACAGTAACAAAAAGACTTTGAGAAGTTGCGACTGCAAAATTGCATTCCCCATAAACCTCAATGGAGCCGAAAAAGTTGTGTGTGTGTGTGTGTGTGTATATATGCTAAATTAGCGGCAGGATTTGCTTTTTTAGCACGTAGAGCATTGTGGCTCAAATCTTGGTCTGCTGTGGTGTCATCAAAACATAAGCTTTTAGCTATTCCCTTTAAAGGTAAGACCCTTTTCAGGCCAGAATTGAAGGAATTTGTTTCTGATATTACAGGAGGTAAAGGCCATGCCCTACCTCAGGATAAGTCGGTTAAAATGAGGGGTAAACAGAATAATTTTTGTTCCTTTCGGAACTTTAAAGGAGGACCCCCGCTTCTTCTTCCTCAAAGCAGGAAGGGAATTTTACCCAATCTAAGTCAGTCTGGAGACCTAATCAGAACTGGAATAAGGGTAAACAATCCAAAAAGCCCGCTGCTGCTCCTAGGGCTGGATCTAGTAGGGGGCAGACTCTCTCTTTCTTTGCTCAGGCTTGGGCAAGAGATGATCAGGATCCCTGGGCATTAGAAATAGTGACCCACGGTTATCTATTGGAATTCAAGGACTTTCTCCCAAGAGGGAGATTTCATCTTTCAAAGTTATCTACAAACCAGATAAAAAGAGGCAATCTTACGCTGTGTAAAAGACCTTTCTACTATGGGAGTAATTTGTCCAGTTCCAAAATTGGAACAGGGACAGGGGTTTTACTCAAACCTATTTGTGGTTCCCAAAAAGGAGGGAACGGTCAGACCCATTTTAGATTTCAAGTGTCTAAACAAATTTCTAAGAGTTCCATCATTCAAGATGGAGACAATACGAACAATTTTACCAATGATCCAGGAGGGTCAATATATGACTATCGTGGACTTGAAGGATGCTTACCTTCATATCCCTATCCACAAGGATCATCATCAGTTTCTAAGGTTTGCCTTTCTGGACAAACATTATCAATTCGTGGCTCTTCCCTTCGGATTGGCCACACCACCCAGAATCTTCACAAAGGTTCTAGGGTCTCTTTTGGCGGTTCTCAGACCGCAAGGAATAGCGGTGGCGCCTTATCTGGACATTCTAATTCAGGCGTCAACATATCATCTGACAAAATCTCACACGGACACAGTGTTGTCTTTTCTGAGAACTCATGGCTGGAAGGTGAACATAGAGAAGAGTTCACTTGTCCCATAGACAAGGGTTCCTTTCTTGGGAACTCCGATAGACTCGGTAGCCAGAGAATATTTCTGACGGAGGTCAGAAAATTAAAGATTCTTAATACTTGCCAAGCACTTCAGTCCATTCCTCGGCCATCAGTGACTCAGTGTATGGAAGTAATTGGATTAATGGTAGCGGCAATGGGCATCGTTCCGTTTGCTCGCTTTCATCTCAGACCACTGCAACTGTGCATGCTCGGACAGTGGAATGGGGATTATGCGGATTTATCTCCTCAGATAAATTTGGATTAAGAGACCAGAAACTCTCTTCTTTGGTTGTTGTCGCCGGATCATCTGTCCCAGGGGACTTGTTTCCGCAGACCCTCGTGGGTAATAGTGACAACAGATGTCAGCCTTCTGGGCTGGGGTGCAGTTTGGAACTCCCTGAAGGCTCAGGGTGTTTGGACTCAAGTAGAGTCTCTTCTTCCAATCAATATTCTGGAACTGAGAGCTATATTCAATGCGCTTCAGGCATGGCCTCAGTTAGCTTCGGACAAATTCATCAGATTCCAGTCGGACAACATCACGACTGTGGCATATGTCAATCATCAAGGGGGAACAAGGAGTTCCTTAGCGATGATAGAGGTATCCATGATAATCAGTTGGGCGGAGGCCCACTCTTGTCATCTGTCAGCGATCTACATCCCAGGAGTAGAGAACTGGGAAGCAGATTTTCTAAGTCGACAGACATTTTCATCCGGGGGAGTGGGAACTTCACCCGGAGGTATTGCCTCATTGATTCTCAGATGGGGCAGACCGGAATTTGATTTGATGGCATCCCGACAGAATGCCAAGCTTCCAAGATACGGATCCCGGTCAAGGGATTCTCAGGCCGAACTGATAAATGGCTTGGCAGTGCCTTGGTTGTTCAGCCTAGCTTATGTGTTTCCACCGTTTCCTCTCCTTCCACGCGTGATTGCTCAAATCAAACAGGAGAGAGCTTCAGTGATCCTGATAGCGCCTGCATGGCCACGCAGGACTTGGTATGCAGATCTAGTGGACATGTCTCCTCTGCCACCGTGGAAACTTCCATTGAGACAGGACCTTCTCATTCAAGGTCCTTTCCAACATCCAAATCTAATTTCTCTGCAGCTGACTGCGTGGAGATTGAACGCTTGATTTTATCAAAGCGAGGATTCTGATTGTTATCAATACTTTGATACAGGCTAGAAAGCCTGTCACTAGAAAAATCTATCATAAGATATGGCGTAAATATCTTTATTGGTGTGAATCCAAGGGTTACTCATGGAGTAAAGTTAGGATTCCTAGGAATCTGTCTTTTGTCCAAGAAGGATTGGAGAAAGGGTTATCAGCGAGTTCCTTAAAGGGACAAATTTCAGCTTTGTCAATTCTGTTTCACAAGCGTTTGGCAAATGTACCAGATGTTCAGTCTTTTTGTCAGGCTCTATCTAGGATTTAGCCTGTATTTAGACCTATTACTCCTCCCTGGAGTTTGAATTTAGTTCTTCGAGTTCTTCAAGGGGTTCCGTTTGAACCTATGCATTCCATAGATATTAAACTATTATCTTGGAAAGTTCTGTTTTTGGTTGCTATTTCTTCTGCTCGAAGAGTTTCTGAGCTTTCAGCGTTACAGTGTGATTCGTCTTATCTCATATTTCATTCTGATAAGGTGGTTTTACGTACCAAACCTGGTTTTCTTCCTAAGGTTGTTTCGAATAAGAATATTAATCAGGAAATTGTTGTTCCTTCCTTGTGTCCTAATCCTTCTTCTAAGAAGGAGCGTATGTTACATAACTTGGACATGGTCTGTGCCTTAAAGTTTTACTTACAGGCAACTAAGGATTTCTGTCAATCATCTTCATTATTCATTGTTCCGGAAAGCGTAGGGGTCAGAAATCTACGGCTACCTCTTTCTTTTTGGCTGAGAAGTATCATCCGCCTGGCATATGAGACTGCTGGACAGCAGCCTCCTGAAAGAATAACGGTTCATTCTACTAGGGCTGTGGCTTCCACATGGGTTTTTAAAAACGATGCAGCTGTTGAACAGATTTGTAAGGCTGCGACTTGGTCGTCCCTTTACACTTTTTCCAAATTTTCCAAATTTGATCCTTTTGCTTCTTCTGAGGCGATCTTTGGGAGACAGGTTCTTCAAGCAGTGGTGCCTTCCGTTTAGGTTCCTGTCTTGTCCCTCCCTTTCATCCGTGTCCTATTGCTTTGGTATTGGTTTCCCACAAGTAAGGATGAAATCTGTGGACTCGTCATATCTTTGTAAAAGAAAACTAAATTTATGATTACCTGATAAATTACTTTCTTTTACGATATGACGAGTCCACGGCCCACCCTGTTCTTTTTAAGACCGTTTTTCTTTATTTTTTGTAAACTTCAGTCACCTCTGCACCTTTTTAGCCTTTCCTTTTCTCTTCCTTTAACCTTCGGCCGAATGACTGGAGGTGGAAGGGAGGGGCTATATATACAGCTCTGCTGTGGTGCTCTTTGCCACTTCCTTTTAGCAGTAGGTTAATATCCCACAAGTAAGGATGAAATCCGTGGACTCGTCATATCGTAAAAGAAAGTAATTTATCAGGTAAGCATAAATTTAGTTTTTATGGACTACAGAGTCTAATATTTAGGGATTAAAATTTCGAATAATATAGCGGATCTATACAGATTGAACTATGTCCCTCTATACAAATTGATTAGAAAAGATATAAATATATGGAAAAAAGGTGGATTCTCATGGTACGGCCGATTAACGGCAATTAAAATGAACATCCTTCCGAGACTTCTGTACCTCTTCCGGGCCCTTCCAATTAAAATACCTCTGATTGACCTTAGTAAACTACAAACGGACTTGGTGGGTTTTTTTGAGAGGTAACAAAAAAGCTAGAATTCCATCTCATATCCTACAGCAACATAGACAATTGGGAGGGGTGGGAGCACCAAATTTATTACACTACTATCAAGCGGCAAGGTTGGCACAGACCACCCTGTTGAGTAAGTAATCAGAGGACCTGGTGCGGGTGGAGACGCTACTGACAGACTACAAAGGCCCAGAGGATATCCTTTGGGATCACTCGAGACATCCCTTTAAGGGAATGCCGGCTTCGAGACTTACGGCGGAGATGATACAATCTTGGACTTCGTTGTCCAGATCTTTAAACCTAATACCAGCAGACTCGGTTGTGCGACCAATAAAGACCCTCCTAAACCCAGACTTTCACACGCATATGGGGAAGTGGGAAAATAAAGGGCTATATAGAGTAGCAGACTTTCTATATGAAAATAAAATAGCTACATATCAACAAATTCAGGATAAAATTAAGCCCGAGAAAATGCAATGGTTTCTATATTTACAAGTGGCTTCTGCTATCACCAAATTTAGGACGCATAGTTCTGTGAAACAGTTAACAACGCTCGAGCATTTCTGCAACTCAACGTCACAAAAAACTAATTTCAGCCATATACTTAGCGATACAGAAGGCTAAACTCACCTCTAAAACTTCACTGATGGAGAAGTGGGAAGGGGAATTAAACAAAATATACTCTATGGAAGAATGTGAATCAATATTATACACATCTAGTAAGGGATTAATTAGTGCGGATTTCAGAGAAAACTGTGTTAAAACATCTTTTAGATGGTACTTGACCCCCATAATCACCTCCCACTACACCCAAAGGGGCAGCAAACTCTGCTATAGAGGATGTGCTGAAACGGGGACATACATCCATATGTGGTGGGAATGCCCACAGGTCAAACAGATATGGTTTAGATTATCTGAATTACTTAGTGAAGTACTATCTGAAACCATTTCTCTAACAGCACCACAAGCACTGTTGAATGAACATATAAAACCTTTTAATGCTCCTATTAACACGTTTATACGCACTCTTTGTACAGCCACTAGAATATGCGTGGCAAGATATTGGAAATCAGGAGTACCCTCATGGGGGGAAGTGATGGATAAGATCCAAGTTACATATAGAATGTCTGAAACGGCAGCCCATATTAAAAATAATTATGACCAATTCTCAAAAATATGGTACTTTTGGCTCCTGACGGGACACTAGAAGAGGTGGGGGGTGATCATTCTATCATTGGGAAAAGAGGACTATTGACAGGGTCTGTGGGGCGACTCACAACGGTTACTCAGCAACAGCGTCCTGAATTGAATTTAAAAATTGGTGGGGGGCCCTTTCCTGGATCTGCTGCAAGAGGAGAGAAGCGACAGGCAAGTTGAACATAGTTGAATCTTATGTTGGTTTATTTTTGTTATTAAACTGTTTGAGGGGGGGCGGGGGGGTGAAATACACACAAAGTAAACATGACGAGTAGGGAGAAGTGATAAATGGTTTGATATGTTTCCTTTTGCTATTCCCTATACCAGGCTCTCATAATTTTGAAACTATAGTTAGTTATGCAACAATGCAGGACTGAAGACCTGTGCCACAGAAGATATGTATATTCATTTTTGTATGCTAACAGACTTTTAGATATCATCTTCGCAAAGGAGTATTGAATACTGGACTTGAGCTCTCTTCAAGGGGTTAGTGGAGGTGATATGAATTGCACTGAATGAACAATGTGATCTGTATTTGTTGTTTATAATGTAATAATAAAAATTATTTCAACTAAATAAAACTTTAAAGTTTAAAGATATGTCTCTCCCTGTCTCTCAAGATAGTGTTATCTTAGCTACGCCTCAGCTTTTTCCTCAAGCTTCACATGCAGTGCCTTATGGTTCCTCTCAACCCCCTGGGGGTGTTTAGTTTTTGTTTTGTTTTTCCCCAAAGGTTTCTGGTAAACGAAAGAGGAAATCTAAACATATTGATGTTAGTAAGGCTGACTCCGCTAAAGCTGCGTTAGTCAGTTTGAATCAATTATCTGATGAGGATGATTCTTCAGTAGTTTCTGAGGGGGAATTGTCAGATTCTGATACTGTAGTGAAAAATTCTGCAGATTCAGAGGAGATTAATTTCAGATTTAAGTTAGAACACTTTTGATTTCTTTTGAAGGAGGTTCTTGCTATTTTTAAAGAATCTGAATCGGTTGCGGAGAATCCAAAGAGGACTAGTAAGCTTAATTAGGGTATATGATGTAACCTCATCTGTGAAAGTATTTCCAGTTCCAGACCGTATGACAGATATTATAACTCAGGGATGGGATAAACCAGGGATTCCTTTTTTCCCGTCCCCTGTTTTTAAAAAGATGTTTCCTGTTGATGACTCTATTCGTGACTTGTGGCACACGGTGCCCAAGGTAGAGGGAGCTATCTCTACTCTGACTAAGATAACTACTATTCCTATTGTAGATAGTTGTTCTTTCAAGGATCCTATGGATAAGAAGCTTGAGGCTTTTTTGAAGAAGATGTACATTCATCAGGGATTACAGTGGCAACCTGTCGCTAGTTTTGCTACAGTTGCATGGGCAGCATCTTATTGGTGCGATTTATCTACTCTTATTTTAGAAGAGACGACTATAGAGGAGATCCAAGACAGGATCAAGGCTCTCAATCTAGCCAATATCTTTATTTGTGATGGCAACATGCAAGTTCTTAGGTTGGGTGCTAAGATTTCTGGTTTTACTGTTTTAGCTCGCAAAGCTCTCGGATGTAACATCTGCAGACCAAGATTTTAACCAAAGTCCAAGCTTTTATCTCTGCCTTATAAGGGTAAAACCTTGTTTGGACCAGGTCTGGCAGAAATTATTTCGGACATTACAGGTGGAAAGGGTTTTTAGACCTAAGGGTCGCCTGAATTCTAATTTTCGTTCCTTTCGTAACTTTAAGGGATAGAAGTTTTCATCTTCCAAGTCGGATCAATCCAAGTGTTCTTGGAGGTCCAGTCAGCCTTAGAATAGGGGTAAACAAGCTAAGAAGCCTTCAGTTGATTCTAAATCAACATGAAGGGGCTGCCCCGATCCTGTAGAGGATCAAGTGGGGTTCAGGCTTTCTTTTTTTCAGCAGGCTTGGATACGCAATGTTCCAGATCCTTGGGCCATAGATATAGTATCCCAGGGTTACAGAATAGGATTCAAATCTTGTCCTCTCAGGGGCAGGTTCCACCTGTCAAGGTTATCTGTGAATCGGATAAAGAGAGAGGCCTTCTTAAACTGCGTAAAGGAGCTATCGTCCATGGGAGTTATTGTTCCAGTTCCTCTAGTGCAGGGGTCAGCAACCTTGGCTCTCCAGATGTTTTGAAACTTAATTTCCCATGATCTCAAGACATTCTTTAGGCTGTCTGAGCATCATGGGAAATGTAGTTCCAAAACATCTGGAGAGCCAAGGTGCTGACTCCTGCTCTAGAGGAACAGGGTCTAGGATTTTTTATTCAAATCTATTTGTAGTTCCCAAGAAGGGCACTTTTTGTCCCATTCTGGACTTAAAGTGTCTCAATAAATTCTGCAGGGTTCCATCCTTCAAGATGGAGACCATCCGTTCTATGCTTCCTTTGGTCCAAAAAGGTCATTTTGACCATAGATCTGAAGGACGCGTATCTTCATGTTCCTATTCACAGGGATCATTACCAGTATCTAAGGTTTGCCTTCCTGGACAAACATTTCCTGTTTGTTGCCCTTCCTTTTGGCCTTGCTACAGCTCCCAGAATTTTTATAAAGGTTCTGGGGGCTCTTCTGGCAGTGGTGAGGTCCCAGAGTATTGCTGTGGCGCCTTATCTAGACGACATTCTACTTCAAGCGCCATCTTTTTATCTAGCAAGTTCTCATACCGAGATGTTGCTGTCTATTTTATGTTCCCACGGGTGGAAAGTGAATCTGGGAAAGCACTTGTTCCAGATACAAGGGTTTGTTTCTTGGGAACAATCAGATTCCCTGTCCATGAAGATCTTTCTGACGAATGTCAGAAAATCCAAGCTTCATGTTTCTTGCCTGTCTCTCATGTCTGCTATTCGTCCATCTGTGGCTCAATGCATAGAGGTGATTGGATTGATAGTTGTCTCCATGGACATCATTCCCTTTGCTCGGTTCCATCTGAGACCTCTGCAGCTATGCATGCTCAGTCAATGGAACGGGGACCACTCAGATCTCTTGCAGAAGATCAATTTGGATTCCCCAACAAGAGTCTCACTCTCATGGTGGGTTTCACAGGACCATCTGTCTCGGGGCACATGCTTCCTGCGGCCTTCCTGGGTGATTGTGACCACGGACGCCAGCCTGCTGGGGAGAAGTTTGGGGTTTCTTAAAGACACAGGATCTGTGGACTCCAGAGGAGTCGTCTCTTCCAATAAACATCTTGGAGCTAAGAGCAGTTTTCTATGCTTTAATAGCTTGGCCTCAACTAGCTTTGGTCCGATTTATCAGATTTCAGTCGGACAAAATCACCTCGGTGGCCTACATCAATAACCAGGGAGGAACCCGGAGTTCCTTGGCAATGAAGGTGTCTCACATTCTCCAGTGGGCGGTGTCTCACGATTGCCATCTCTCTGACATCCACATACCAGGGGTGGACAACTGGGAGGCAGATTTTCTGAGCAGGCAGACTTTTCATCCTGGAGAGTGGGCTCTCCACTCAGAGGTTTTCACAATGATGACTCTCAGGTGGGGGGTTCCGGAGTTGGCTCTGATGGCCTCTCGTCAAAATGCCAAGCTTCCAAAGTTCGGTTTAAGGTCAAGAGATCCTCAAGCCGTTCTGGTAGATGCTCTAGCGGTTCCTTGGAGCTTCAATCTAGCATACCGGTTTCCTCTGTTTGCCTTGCTTCCACAAGTAATTGCTCGTATCAAACAGGAGAGAGCTTCTGTAATTCTAATAGATCCTGCATGGCCTCGCAGGATCTGGTTTGCGGATCTGGTGACAATGTCATCTCTTCCGCTGTGGAGGTTACCTTTCAGGAAGGACCTTCTACTTCAGGGTCCCTTTCTTCATCCAAAACTGGTTTCTCTGAAACTGACTGCTTGGAGATTGAACGTCTAAGTTTGGCTAGAAGTGGCTTCTCTGAGAAAGTCATAGATACTGTACTTCAGGCTCGTAAACCGGTTACTCGCAGAATTTATCATAGAGTATGGTGTAAATACTTTCATTGGTGTGATTCAAAAGGTTTTTCTTGGAACAAAGTAAGGGTTCCTTGAATTTTGGCTTTTGTTCAGGAGGGCCTGGAGATGGGTTTGTCAGTCAGTCGGTACTTTGAAGGGTCAGATTTCTGCTCTGTCAATTCTTCTGCATAAACGTCTGGCAGTTCTGCCACATGTTCAGACCTTGGTCAGAATCAGGCCTGTGTTTAATTTTGCTCCTCCTTGGAGTCTTAACCTTGTTCTTAAAGTTTTGCAGCAGGCTCTGTTTCAGCCGATGCATTCTGTTAGTATTAAATTACTATCTTTGAAGGTTTGTTTTTTTCTTGCTATTTCTTCTGCTCGCAGAGTTTCCAAACTTTCAGCTCTACAGTGTGATTCCCCTTACCTTATTTTTCATGCTGATAAGGCGGTCCTTCATACTAAGCTGGGGTTTCTCCCTAAGGTAGTGTTGGATTGCAATATTAATCAGGAAATTGTTGTTCCTTCTTTTTGTACTAACCCTTCTTCCCAGAAGGAATGTCTTTTGCATAACTTGGATGTTTTGCGTGCTCTTAAATCTTACCTTCAAGCAACTAAAGATTTTCGGCAGACTTCTGCCCTGTTAATTGGGTTTTTTTTTTTCTGGTAAACGTAGGGGTCAGAAGGCCACTTCTACCATTCTTGCTCTCTGGTTGAGAAGTGTTATCCGTTTAGCTTATGTTATGAGACAGCTGGACAGCAGCCTCCTGAGAGAATTACGGCTCATTCCACTAGAGCTGTTTCATCTTCATGGGCTTTCAAAAATGAAGCTTCTGTGGAGCAAATCTGTAAGGCGGCCACTTTGTCCTCTAATACTTTTTCCAAACTCTACAAATTTGATACTTTTGCCTCAGCTGTGGCTTCTTTTGGGAGAAAGGTTCTTCAAGCGGTGGTGCCTTTAGTTTGGGTCCGCCTGTCTTGTTCTCCCTCCCTATTCATTCTGTGTCCTCTAGCTTGGGTATTGGTTCCCACTAGTAATTAGAATGTTCTGTGGACTCTCCATGCCATAGGAAAGAAAACAAAATGTATGCTTACCTGATACATTTTATTTATTTCCGGGCATGGAGAGTCCACGACCCACCCTCTATACCTTTGTGTTATCATCTTTTTCCGTTTCCCTTCGGGCGAATGACTGTGGGTTATATGTAAGGAAAGTGATACTTAACAGCTCTGCTGGGGTGCTCGTTGCCTCCTCCTGCTGGCCAGAAGTGACTATCCCACTAGTAATTAGAATGTTTTGTGGACTCTCCATGCCCGGAAAGAAATACATTTATCAGGTAAGCATACATTTTTGTTTTTTCATTCTAATA